>NC_080385.1:52787811-53079466 GCF_014773155.1 Arachis stenosperma | reverse complement strand
TGCTCAAGTCCCTCAATTTCAGCCAGAATTTACCTAAAATCACAGAAAAAAACACACAAACTCATAGTAAAGTCCAGAAATATGAATTTAACATAAAAAACTAATGAAAACACCCTAAAAGTAGCTTGAACTTACTAAAAACTACCTAAAAACAATGCCAAAAGCGTATAAATTATCCGCTCATCACAGTACCAAACTTAAATTGTTGCTTGTCCCCAAGCAACTGAAAATCAATTAGGATAAAAAGAAGAGAATATACTATAAATTCCAGATATCAATGAATATTAATTATAATTAGATGAGCGGGACTTGTAGCTTTTGCTTCTGAATAGTTTTGGCATCTCACTTTTCCTTTGAAGTTTTGAATGATTGGCTTCTCTAGGAACATAGAATTTCAGATAGTGTTATTGATTCTCCTAGTTAAGTATGTTGATTCTGAACACAGCTACTTTTGAGTCTGGCCGTGGCCCTAAGCACTTTGTTTTCCAGTATTACCACCGGATACATAAATGCCACAGACACATAACTGGGTGAACCTTTTCAGATTGTGACTCAGCTTTGCTAGAGTCCCCAGTTGGTGGTGTCTAGAGCTCTTAAGCACACTCTTTTTGCTTTAGATCACGACTTTAACCACTCAGTCTCAAGCTTTTCACTTGGACCTTCATGACACACAAGCACATGGTTAGGGACAGCTTTGATTTAGCCGCTTAGGCCTGGATTTTATTTCCTTGGGCCCTCCTATCCATTGATGCTCAAAGCCTTGGATCCTTTTTACCCTTGCCTTTTGGTTTTAAGGGCTATTGGCTTTTTCTACTGCTCCTTCTCTCTCTCTTTTTTTTTTTTTCGCAAGCCTTCTTTTTCACTGCTTTTTCTTGCTTCAAGAATCAATTTCATGATTTTTCAGATCATCAATAACATTTCTCTTTGTTCATCATTCTTTCAAGAGTCAAAAATTTTAACATTCATAAACAACAAGATCAAAAGACATATGCACTGTTCAAGCATTCATTCAGAAAATAAAAGTATTGTCACCACATCAATATAATTAAACTAAATTCAAGGATAAATTCGAAATTCATGTACTTCTTGTTCTTTTGAATTAAAACATTTTTCTTTTAAGATAGGTGAAGGATTAATGGATTTTATTCATAGCTTTAAGGCATAGTTACTACATACTAATGATCATGAAGTAGAGACACAAAACATAGATAAACACAACATAAAAAACCGAAAAGCAGAAAGAAATAAGAACAAGGAATGAATCCACCTGAGTGAGGGTGGCGCCTTCTTGAAGGTCCAATGGTGCTGTTTGAGCTCCTTTATGTCTTTTCCTTGCTTCTGTTGCATGATTCATAGTAATTTTGGTGTTTCTACCCTTAGTTGCTTCCAATATTTGTGTGGAGGACAACTTATCCCCTGAGGTATCTCAGGGATTTCTTGATTTGCAGCCACATGTTCTACCACTGAGTTATGACGGCTTTATATGAGTCTTTCCATCTCCCAAGACTCAGAGATGGAAGCTTTTGTCTTCCCTTTGAGATTTCTCTGGCCTTAGGTGCATTAATGGTAATGAAAAAGCAAAAAAGCTATGCTTTTACCACACCAAACTTAGAAAATTGCTCGCCCTCGAGCAAGAGAAGAAAGAAAAGATGAAGAAGAAGAAGAAGAGATGGAGGGATGTGTGTATTCGGCTATATGGGTGGGTTTGGGTGGGAAAGAGTTTTGAATTTTGAAGGTGAGTGGGGAAGAGTGGATAGAAGTGAGTGGTGAATGAAAAACAGCAGGGATGACCATGAATGGAGAGAGAGAGGGTGAGGTAGGTGGATCCTGTGAGGTCCACAGATCCTGAGGTGTCAAGGAATTCCATCCCTGCACCAAATAGGCATGTAAAATGCCTTGGCGCACCATTCTGGCGTTTAAACGCCCATTGGTGCACGTTCTGGGCGTTCAACGCCCATGTAAAGCATGTTTCTGGCGTTGAACGCCAGTTTCATGCTTGTTACTGGCGTTCAGCGCCAGTTTTTCTTCTCTGGGCACATTCCTGGCGTTCAGCGCCAGAATGTTGCTTGTTTCTGGCGTTCAGCGCCAGAATGGTGCTCTGTTCTGGCGTTGAACGCCGGCTAGATGCACCTCACTGGCGTTGAACGCCAGCCTGTGCGTCCTCCAGGGTAAAATTTTTTTTCTTCTGCTGTTTTTGATTCTGTTTTTAATTTTTATGATTTTTTCGTGACTCCTCATGATCATGTACCTATTAAAACACAAAATAACAATAAAATAAAAATTAGCTAAATAAAATTGGGTTGCCTCCCAACAAGCGCTTCTTTAATGTCAATAGCTTGACAGTGGCTCTCATGGAGCCACAAGGTGATCAGGTCAATGTTGTATAGTTGCCAACACCAAACTTAGAGTTTGGATATGGGGTCTTAACACCAAACTTAGAGTTTGGTTGTGGCCTCACAACACCAAACTTAGAGTTTGACTGTGGGGGCTCTTCTTGACTCTGAACTGACAGAAGCTCTTCATGCTTACTCTCTTCTGTCACAGAGGGATGGCCATGTGCCTTGAACACAAGGTAGTCCCCATTCAATTGAAGGACTAATTCACCTCTGTTGACATCTATCATAGCTCCTGCTGTGGCTAGGAAAGGTCTTCCAAGGATGATGCAATCATCCTCTTCCTTCCTAGTGTCTAAGATTATGAAATCAGCAGGGATGTAAAGGCCTTCAACTTTTACTAGCACGTCCTCTACTAATCCATAAGCTTGTCTCAATGACTTGTCTGCCAGTTGTAATGAGAGCAAGGCAGGTTGTACCTCAATGATCCCCAGCTTCTCCATTACAGAGAGTGGCATAAGATTTATCCCTGACCCCAGATCACACAGAGCTTTTTCAAAGATCATGGTGCCTGTGGTACAGGGTATTAAGAACTTGCCAGGATCTTGTTTCTTTTGAGGTAAAATTTTCTGAATCCAAGTATCCAGTTCATTAATGAGCAAGGGAGGTTCACTTTCCCAAGTCTCATTACCAAATAGCTTGGCATTCAGCTTCATGATAGCTCCTAAGTATTGAGCAACTTGCTCTCCAGTCACATCTTCATCCTCTTCAGAGGATGAATAGTCTTCAGAGCTCATGAATGGCAGAAGGAGATTCAATGGAATCTCTATGGTCTCTATATGAGCCTCAGATTCCTTTGGATCCTTAATAGGAAACTCCTTCTTGCTTGAGGGACGTCCCAGAAGGTCTTCCTCACTAGGATTTTCGTCCTCCTCCTCCCTTGTGCATTCGGCCATATTGACTATGTCAATGGCATTGCACTCTCCTTTTGGATTCTCTTCTGTTTTGCTTGGGAGAATACTGGGAGGAGTTTCAATGACTTTCTTACTCAGCTGGCCCACTTGTGCCTCCAGATTTCTAATGGAGGATCTTGTTTCACTCATGAAACTGAAAGTGGCCTTTGACAGATCAAAGACTATATTGGCTAAATTAGAAGTGTTTTGTTCAGAATTCTCTGTCTGTTGCTGAGAAGATGATGAATATGGCTTGCTATTGCCCAGCCTATTACGTCCACCATTGTTAAAGCCTTGTTGAGGCTTTTGTTGATCCTTCCATGAGAAAATTGGATGATTTCTCCATGATGGGTTATAGGTGTTTCCATAAGGTTCACCCATGTAATTAACCTCTGCCATGGCAGGGTTCTCAGGATCATAAGCCTCTTCAGAAGCTGCCTCTCTAGTACTGTTGGATGCATGTTGCCATCCATTCAGATTTTGAGAGATCATATTGACCTGTTGAGTCAACACTTTGTTCTGAGCCAATATGGCATTTAGAGCATCAATTTCAAGAACTCCTTTCTTCTGAGGTATCCCATTATTCATGGAATTCCTCTCAGAAGTGTACATGAACTGGTTGTTTGCAACCATGTCAATGAGTTCTTGAGCCTCTTCAGGCGTTTTCTTCAGGTGAATAGATCCACCTACAGAATGGTCCAATGACATTTTCGAAAATTCAGATAGACCATAATAGAATATATCTAATATGGTCCATTCTGAAAACATGTCAGATGGACATCTTTTGGTCAGCTGCTTGTATCTTTCCCAAGCTTCATAGAGGGATTCACCATCTTTTTGTTTGAAGGTTTGAACATCCACTCTCAGCTTGCTCAGCTTTTGAGGAGGAAAGAATTTATCCAAGAAGGCTGTGACCAGCTTATCCCAGGAGTCCAGGCTATCCTTAGGTTGTGAATCCAACCATATTCTAGCTCTGTCTCTTACAGCAAAAGGGAAAAGCATGAGTCTGTAGACTTCAGGATCAACTCCATTCGTCTTTACAGTCTCACAGATCTGTAAGAACTCAGTTAAAAACTGATAAGGATCTTCAGATAGAAGTCCATAAAACTTGCAGTTTTGTTGCATTAAGGCAACTAGCTGAGGTTTTAGCTCAAAGTTGTTGGCTCTAATGGCAGGAATGGAGATGCTTCTTCCATCAAACTTGGACGTTGGCTTTGTGAAGTCACCAAGCATTCTCCTTGCATTATTATTATTTTCGGCTGCCATCTCCTTCTCTTGTTCGAAAATTTCTGAAAGGTTGTTTCTGGATTGTTGTAATTTAGCTTCTCTTAATTTTCTCTTCAAAGTCCTTTCAGGTTCTGGATCAATTTCAACAAGAGTGCCTTTATCCTTGTTCCTGCTTATATGAAAGAGAAGAAAACAAGAAAAGAAGAGGAATCCTCTATGTCACAGTATAGAGATTCCTTTATGTTAGTAGAAAAAGAAGGGAGTAGAAGAATGAAGAAGAATTCGGATTTTTAGATGAAGAGAGGTGAAGAAAAGTGTTAGTAATTAAATAATTAAATAGAAGAAGAAAAGAGAAGGGAAATTTCAAAAATAATTTTGAAAAAGGGGTTAGTAATTTTCGAAAATTAAAGATAAAATATAATTGAAATTAAAATTTAAAATAATTAATTGATTAAAAAGAATTTTTGAAAAAGAGAGAGATATTTTCAAAAATAGAAGAGAGAGAAGTAGTTAGGTGGTTTTGAAAAAGATAAGAAACAAACAAAAAGTTAGTTAGTTGATTGAAAAAGATTTGAAATCAAAATTTAAAAAGATAAGAAGATAAGAAGTTAGATAAGATATTTTAAAATCAAATTTTGAAAAATATAAAATTTTGAAAAGGATAAGATAAAAGTTTTAAGAAAAAGATATTTTGAAAAAGATTTAATTTTTAAAAAGACTTAACTAACAAGAAACTACAAGATAAGATTCTAGAATTTAAAGATTGAACCTTTCTTAACAAGAAAGTAACAAACTTCAAATTTTTGAACCAATCACATTAATTGTTAGCTAATTTCGAAAATTAGATATAAAAGCTAAGAAAAAGATTTTTGAAAATTAATTTTTAAAATTTTCAAAAATAATAAAAAAATGAAAAAGATATGATTTTTGAAAAAGATTTTGAAAAGATAAGATTTTTAAAATTGAAATTTTGACTTGACTAGTAAGAAACAACTAATTTTTAAAAATTTTTGACCAAGTCAACCCAAAATTTCGAAAATTTGGAGGGAAATAAGGAAAAGATATTTTTTTTTGAATTTTTAATTATGAGAGAGAAAAACAACAAAAATACTCAATGCATGAAATTTTTAGATCAAAACAATGAATGCATGCAAGAATGCTATGAATGTCAAGATGAACACCAAGAACACTTTGAAGATCATGATGAACATCAAGAACATAATTTTGAAAAAAATTTTAATGCAAAGAAAATATGCAAGACACCAAACTTAGAAATTTTTAATGCTTGGAAAATATGAATGCAAAGATGCACATGAAAAACAAGAAAAGACACAAAGCAAGAAAACATCAAGATCAAACAAGAAGACTTATCAAGAACAACTTGAAGATCATGAAGAACACTATGAATGCATGGGATTTTCGAAAAATGCAAGAAAAAATTTTAAAAGCATGCAATTAACACCAAACTTAAAAATTGACTCAAGACTCAAACAAAATATTTTTAGTTTTTATGATTTTCTAATTTTTTTGTATTTTTATTAATTTTTTTTCGAAAATAATGTTAGGAAAAACGAAAAATAAAAGAAAAATTTTGAAAAAGATTTTTGAAAAGAAAATTACCTAATCTGAGCAACATGATGAACCGTCAGTTGTCCATACTCGAACAATCCCCGGCAACGGCGCCAAAAACTTGGTGGACGAAATTGTGATCCATGTTCTTTTGTATTTGTATGAAATCATTATTATGGCACCAGTTGAATTCACAACTCCGTTCAACTAACCAGCAAGTGTACTGGGTCGTCCAAGTAATAAACCTTACGTGAGTAAGGGTCGATCCCACAGAGATTGTTGGTATGAAGCAAGCTATGGTCACCTTGTAAATCTCAGTTAGGCAGATTAAATTTGTTTATGGTTTCGAAAATAAATAAAAAGAAATAATAAAAGGGATACTTATGCAGATTCATTGGTGGGAATTTCAGATAAGCGAATGGAGATACTGTGTGGCTCAAGAACGCCTGCTTTCCCACTGCTTCAACCCAATCCTTCTTACTCCTTTCTATGGCAAGCTATGTATAGGGGTTCACCGTTCGACGATGGCTACTTTGTATCCTCTCTGGAAAATGGTCCTCTGCGCTGTCACTCGCATGGCTAATCGTCTGGAGGCATCACACTGGCCGAAGGCTACATCCCATCCTCGCAGTGAAAACTACGCTCACGCGCTCTGTCACAGCACGACTAATCACTGGTTGGTTCCCGCTCCTACTGGAATAGAATCCCTTGATTCTTTTGCGTCTGTCACTAACGCCCAGCACTTGCAAGTCTGAAGCACGTCACAGTCATTCATTACCGGAATCTTACTCTGAATACCACAGACAATGTTAGACTTTCCGGATTCCCAGGATCCTACTCGGAATACCACAGACAAGGTGAGACTTTCCAGATCCTCATGAATGCCGCCATCTATCTAGCTTATACCACGAAGATTCTGTTGGAGAATCTAAGAGATACACATTCAAGCTCGGTTGCATGTAGAACGAAAAGTGGTTGTCAATCACGCGCGTCCATAGGTGAGAATGATGATGAGCGTCACATAATCATCACATTCATCATGTTCTTGGGTGTGAATGAATATCTTGGAATAAGAATAAGATAGAATTGAATAAAAAGTAATAGTAATTGTATTGAAACTTGAGGTACAGCAGAGCTCCACACCCTTAATCTATGGTGTGCAGAAACTCCACCGTTGAAAATACATAAGTAAAAGGTTCAGGCATGGCCGAATGGCCAGCCCCCAAAACGTGATCAATAGCCTCTTAGGATGAAGAATAAAACAAAACTGGGACCAAAGATGTCTAATACAATAGTTAAATGTTCTATTTATAATAAACTAGCTCTTAGGGTTTACATGAGTAAGTAATTGATGCATAAATCCACTTCCGGGGCCCACTTGGTGTATGCTTGGGCTGAGCTTGATCAATCCACGAGCTGAGACTTCTCTTGGAGTTGAACTCCGAGTTATGACGTGTTTTGGGCGTTCAACTCCGGATCATGACGTTTTTCTGGCGTTTAACTCCAGACAGCAGCATGTACTTGGCGTTCAACGCCAAGTTACGTCGTCAATTTCCGAATAAAGTATGAACTATTATATATTGATGGAAAGCTCTAGATGTCTACTTTCCAAATCCGTTAAGAGCGCGCCATTTGGAGTTCTGTAGCTCCAGAAAATCCATTTTGAGTGCAGGGAGGTCAGATTCCAACAGCATCAGCAGTCCTTTTGTCAGCCTTTTTCAGAGTTTTGCTCAAGTCCCTCAATTTCAGCCAGAATTTACCTGAAATCACAGAAAAACACACAAACTCATAGTAAAGTCCAGAAATGTGAATTTAACATAAAAACTAATGAAAACATCCCTAAAAGTAGCTTGAACTTACTAAAAACTACCTAAAAACAATGCCAAAAAGCGTATAAATTATCCGCTCATCACATGGCCGAATGGCCAGCCTCCAAAACATGATCAATAGTCTCCTAGGATGGATAATGGAAAAAAAACCGAGACCAAAGATGTCTAATACAATAGTAAAATGTTCTATTTATACTAAACTAGCTACTAGGGTTTACAAAAGTAAGTAATTGATGCATAAATCCACTTCTGGGGCCCACTTGGTGTGTGCTTGGGTTGAGCTTGATCTTTACACGAGCTGAGGCTTATCTTGTAGTTGAACGCCAAGTTGTAACATGTTTTTGGCGTTCAACTCTGGTTTGTGACGTGTTTTTGGCGTTTGACTCCAGAATGCAGCATGGAACTGACGTTGAGCGCCAGTTTATGTCGTCTAATCACGAATAAAGTATAGACTATTATATATTTCTGGAAAGCCCTGATGTCTACTTTTCAACGCCGTTAAGAGCGCGCCATTTGGAGTTTTGTAGCTCCAGAAACTCTATTTCGAGTGCAGGGAGGTCAGAATCCAACAGCATCAGCAGTCCTTTGTCAGCCTTTTACTAGAGTTTTGCACAGGTCCCTCAATTTCAGCCAGAATTTACCTAAAATCACAGAAAAATACACAAACTCATAGTAAAGTCCAGAAATGTGAATTTAGCATAAAAAATAATGAAAACATCCCTAAAAGTAGCTAGATCCTACTAAAAACTACCTAAAAACAATGCCAAAAAGCATATAAATTATCCGCTCATCAATACACGATTTTTTTCATAACAGGAATCTTTTTATTAAATATTAAACTATAAAGAAGGTATATAAAATATACAATGACTAGTTTTTTTATCCATAATTATATTACGGGAATATAAATATTTAAAAATTACGTCGATTTTATTTTGACATTATAAATTATGACACAAAAGATTTATAGAATCAAATTATTTTTACAAAAAAATCGTAGAGGACAAAAGTACCCATCGACTAAGAAGACTAGGATCTATGTAGATGAAAAAATTAAGTAATAAGATTTTTAGTTATTATTTTCATGTAAAGAGTTTAATTTATTACTAATAATTAATTTTAATATTCGTTATCTAAAATTTGAAACAATTTAACTTGTATACTTTTGATTAGGTGTTAAGTCTATTTCACAAATAGAAATATTTAATTTTTATGCTTGCTATTTAAAAATAATATTTTTTCTCTCTATGTATATAAAAATATAATTAGATATTAGTATAAAAAATTTATTGATAGTTATACTTAAAATTAATTTTTTTTAAACAATTGAATCTTGATTTTAACTTTTAATCATAATATTAGTATTCTCTCCACATTATATTTAATAAATATTTGAAAGAAGAAAAATAAAAATATAAATTAAAAAATAAGTAGTGAAAATTTAAAACTAAATAAAAAACTAAAAAATATGTATATAATAATAATATTTTTTATTTGAATTATATTATTTTGTTAATTTTATTTTTTGTATTACAAAAAGATAAAAAAATAGACAATGAAAGAAAACAAAAAGAAAGATAAAGATAAAGACTGAGAGAGAGAGAGTTTGTTAATTTTATATTAGCTAATATTTATGATATATGTTAAATTTAATTTAAAAATATTTATATTTATGTAAAAAAATTATAAAATAATGTATTGCAAATGTGAAACTTACGTTTTAATTTAAAAAATTATGTGAAACAATATTGATAAATATTAGTGAAAAACAAAATAGTTTAAAATTTTAAGATATAAAAATATATTTTTTTAAAAGTTAGATATTAATTAAGAGTTTAATTAAAAACCTATTTTTTTTAGCTAATATCAGCTAATTTTTAAAGTTATCTTTTGTTCTAAATCATAATAATTAGAAAAATTAATAGACTTGAACTTTTCACTGGGCCGGCCTATATGAATGAGGACAGTAATCCATGATAAACAATTAGAAATTTAAAAAAACTATTTTTGCAATAAATACAAAGCATGTAGTCACTTTTGAAATAAATCTTACCAATCGAGGTGATATCGAAAAGCAAAAGAAACCCTTAAAACCGTTTCTTTTTACATCAGAATGCCATATGCGTCTGGAAAGTGTAAAACCTGAGAAATTAGTAAATGATTAGTCAATAAATTATTTATTAATCAAGATAATTAGAAATGTAATTTTTATGGTTTAATATGATAGAAAAAATTAAAATAAAAATTTCGACACTAATTTTAAAGAATTTTGCCCAAAATTGGGCCAAACGAGCCGAATCGGATGAACCGGACCCGTATTGGGCTCAAAGCCCAACCCAATTCATATATACTCATGAACTTCAGCTCATTTGCTTCTCATACACAAGAAATAACGCCGGGGAAAGAGGGAAGAACAAGGAGGAAACCTAAAACCTCACCACAAATTCAAATTCACGTAACTTTTGATCCGGAGCTTCGATTGACGAGTCGTCAGCGGTCACGCGTTTGTCTCGGAATTCTCTACAAAATCCATTGAACAATTTGGTAAGAAACTTTATTTTCGTGCCCAGACATTCCCTTCTATTCAGATTTCGTTTTTGGGTTAATAGGTATTGAGGATTTTGATGTTTTGATGTATTAGGATTGAATTAATTTGAGAAAATTGATGGGTTTTGTCTAAATAATCTGTGGGTAAGGTAAGAAAATTCTAAACCCTTGTGGTTATCCAATTATGTGAACCCTTAGTTATTAATTTGTTGAATTTCATGGAGTTAGATTGAGTTTATGTTAAATTGGTGATTTACTCGATGAATTAGAGTGCTTGAAATCAAGCTTTCGTGGCAAGACCTTGTAGCACTTGAATTGAAACCTTGGAGGCTTGAATTGAGGAGTTTGAGCTTGGAGAGAAATCAGTCAAGGTATGGTTTTAGTTTCTCGTATTTAATACATAATGTCTTGTTAAAACTTAGGCTAGAGGAGGAATGATTAAGTATGTTGAATGATTAGAATTTGTGATAATGGTTGATGATATGGCTTGAGCATGTGTGGTGATTATTGTTATGGTGGAATTGTGTAATGTTGATGTATGATGGATGATGGAAGGGTGTAAAACTGTGTTGTTGTGATATTGAATATGTTTGGACTAGTTTTTAGTGTAGGATGATTGATATTTGAATGGTGAATTAATGAAATAAAGGTTTGAGGATTTTTGTGAAATATTAATTTTTGGCCAAACTTCGGCGAGTCATAACTTGGCTTCCAGACCCCCGAATGGTTTCAAACTTATTTCATAAGAAAATTAGGTCCGTGAAGTTTACGCCGTTTGAAGAACGGATAAAAAATTATTTGAAACAAAAGTTATGTGCGTTGGAAGTTTGAGGTTTAAAAATAAAATTTTACAGATTTTCAGATTAACCAAATTTTTGACAGAACCCCCTTGCATGCATACGCATACCCTTCCTATGCGAAGGGTCGATTCTGTCCTGTGCGTATGCGTATGCGGACAGGTGCATGCGTACTCATCCTAGTCCAAAAAGAGACCTATATGTACGCATACCTATTGCATGCATACGCATAGTTTTGCTTTTCAGCAAATGAGATTTTTGTGTTTTAAACCTGATTTTAAACCTCTAAACTTCTATTTTCATTCTTTTAGCCCCTAAAGATTAGTTTTAAGTGTAGTGATGTGATTAGGCTATGGAAAGGGAGGTTACTTGAAAGTGAAGAAAGGTTTGACTTGTGATATGACTAAATTGAGTGGTGAATGTTGAGATTGGCACTAACTATGTGTGGCTGTATGGCCGGAACGGTCGAGATGTGTGTATGGCTGGAATGGTCAAGAGGGCAAGATTTGGGTGCGATCCCTGATGAACGGATTTTTGATGGTATAGAATTTCACAAATGAAATCTCGTTGCAAGTATAGTTTCTAAACCAACAAATAATCCTTTCATGCAAAAAATTATTTGTCACAAGTAACAAACTCCAATAAAAATAACCGAAGTATTCAAACCCCGGGTCATCTCTCAAAGGAATTGCAGGGAAGTGTTCTTGTTGTTGGTTATGGGATGTATATTTTGGGGTTTTTAATAAGAGAACAAGAAAGGTAAATTGCAAGAATTAAACTAATAGCTAAGAAAGCTCTTGGCAAGGTATGAGAACTAGAAGTCCTATCTTCATTATCATCCTCAATTGTGACATCAATTGTCCATTGCTCCCACTTAGTCAACCTCTAACTATGAAGGAAAGTCAAGTGGATAAATCAATTTGATTCCTCAAGAACTAGTCAACTCCTAAGGAAAGACTAGACTTAGTGGAA
Organism: Arachis stenosperma; assembly: GCF_014773155.1. Classification (NCBI taxonomy): domain Eukaryota; kingdom Viridiplantae; phylum Streptophyta; class Magnoliopsida; order Fabales; family Fabaceae; genus Arachis; species Arachis stenosperma. The sequence goes on along the minus strand of NC_080385.1, from coordinate 53,067,239 downwards.
GTCAAATTAACTAGCAACTTTCAATTATCAATCAACAAAAGAGTTTGATAACTCAAGAGTCTCCAATTACTCAACCAAAGTGAAGAGGAGAAAAATCTACTCTAGCATCCTTCCAAGCATTTTGTCAAACACTTGGAAGGCATAAAAGGTAAGCAAGATGAAATTACAAGAAAAGTAGATCTACAACTACTAATTACAAGGAAATTAACAACAACAAATCAAATCAACAATAAAGGATCATGAATCATAAATTGTATTAAAAGAGAAATAGAAGAAACAAGAGTGCATCAACATAAAAGTAAAGAATTACAAGGAGTAAAGTACAAAACTAGAGAGAGGAAAGGTAGAGGAGCAAGAATTGATAAAGGAAAAGTAAATCAGAGCATGAATTAAACCTAGATCTAAGAATTCCTAATCTACATCTAACCTAATTCTAGAGAGAAGAGAGAGCTTCTCTCTCTAGAAACTAATTAAAGCATTCCCTCCAAAATTCAATTCTAATTTTTTTTCCTTGACTCCTCTTGATTTCTGCATGAAATAGGCTCAGAAGTGAATTGGATTTAGGCCTGGAAAGCCTAGAATTTTCCCCCAGCATTTTTACTTTAATGAAGTCACGTGCGAGCATCGACACGTATGCGTGGGTCACGCGTACGCGTCGCTTGGCATTTTTCGTTCCACGCATATGCGTCATGTATGTGATGTGGACAAGAACTATTGCCGGTTTAGAATCAATCAAAACAAGTATCAATTCGTTGGTAGCATAGTCTAAACCAACCACAACTCTCGCAATCAAATTGTTTAAATTCAAAGGATATCACAATCAAAACCAATTCAAAAACCGGGAGTGTTTGGTTCCCGGGTCATCTCCCAAGGATACTTGAGATCAATGAGTGTATAATTCCGGTTGTAGTGATCAAGGGGTTTTTAATAAAGAAATGAACATATAAAGCAATAAAAGAATGTGCAAAATTGTAATGATTGAACTAATGAAGAAATTAAAGAACCGACTATGAACTATAAACAAGTAAAGTATGAAAGAGATTAACATAAGTGTTTATAAAAGATTGAAAGCATAAAAAAGGGGTCTTGGCTTGGAGTGAGCCAAGGGTCCTTTCCTTGTTAGAACCACAACTATGATAATTATAATGGATTAGTCTCACTTGATCAACCCTCACATCGAAAAGTAAGTTAAATGAGCATAAGTTTTCTTAACCCACAAATCCTAAATTGCTTGCTAATTGCCTTAGCAACAAATTAGCATTAGTGGGAACAAGAACAATTAACAATCCAAGAATTGACACTAAATGTTGGACATTCCAACTCTAGGAACCCAATTGCTCAATTTTCCCAAGCCAAGAGCAAAAAATTTAGCCTAAAAACATGGTTGACATTTTGTCAAACACTTGGTGGGCAAAAACCTTAAACATGGGAAAAATGAGAAAATGCTTGAAACTAAAAGCAACAATTGATCTCAATCAACAAGAATAACACAAGAAAGCATGAAACAAACATCAAACATCAAATTCATCAACAAGAAATTGAAATTGCAAAAGAAAGGTAAAGTTGAACTATAACTTGAATTATGTTTTTGCAGTGCTTCGCAGTCGGGGTACAACAGGGGAAGGCCTCTAGCATCTTCAGAGCTAGTTTCTCGAATGTTCTGGATTTGAACTGCCCACAGTAAGCCCTCTGACCGTCTATCACAAACTCCTCCATGAAGCCAACAAAAGCATTAGTCTCTTCATCACTCCACATGCGTTTTTCTCCATTTTTACCTACCAAAATTAAGATAATCAACCTTGTGCAAACTTTATTTCTGTGTACATGAATTAACTAAATTAAAATCAATTAACATAATGTAACAAAAAATAATAAAACAGCAAACAATAACAAGAAGTGAACCACAAATAGTTAAGAAAGAGTAAGAACAATGTAACTATAAAGAGTAATAACAAAGATATACTTACAATGGAAGCTAGCAAAATCCAAGATCAAAAATGGAAATGGCACTTGAATGTAAAACCCTAATATAAACCCTAATAGAGAAGATGAAACACTTAGGGGAAAAAAACTAGACTAAAAACTTCCTACTCTACTCCTAAACTATACTAATGATATGATATGTTATGGTCTTTATTTTCCCCTCAATATGAGCTAAATGGCTTCAGAAATGGGCCCCCAAACCTCCAAAATCGCGAGTCACATGCTATTTTAATGAAGGCATGTGCGGACACCTGTGCGTACTGATGATCGGATTTTTGATGGTTTAGAATTTCACCAACGAAGTCTCGTTGTAAAGTATAATCTCTAAACCAACAATAACCCTTTCATACAAAAATTTGTTTGTCACAAGTACAAACCCCTAAAATCTATAAACCGAAGTATTTAAACCTCGGGTCGTCTCTCAAAGGACTTGTAAGGTAGTGTTCTTGTTATTGGTTATGGACTTGTTTATTTTGTGGTTTTGAATGAGAAACATGAATAGTAAATGGTAATGAAATTTTATTAACATAATGGTCTTGGCAAGGTTTGGTGGTTAAGGATCTCTCTCATTATCACTAGCCGCAATTATGATAGTTGCAAGGATCAATCCCACTAAGTCATCCTTTAACAAGTAGCAAAGGAAAGTCAAGTGAGTTATATCAATCCAAATCCATAAATCCCAGCTTTCCAATAATTGAATTAATGAAGGCTAGAGTCAATGGCTATCAACTATCAATCACTTGGACATTAGTAACTCAAGAAATCCTAAGTTACCTTCCCAAGCCAAGAACATAAAATTCTACTCTAACATCCTTCCAAGCATTTTATCAAACACTTGGAAGGTACAAAAGAAAAGTATAGTAAATCACAACAAGAATGAATTCTAACAATAATTGAATGCAAAGAATTAACAACAACAATCAAGGAAATCACAATTATCATGAATTACCTCAAATTGCATTATTAAAAGAAAATAAAGAGAACAAGAGTATCTCAATTACAAAACCTAGAAACAAAATAAGAGAAATTACAACAAGAGAATAGGGATAGAAAGAAGAACCAAAGTGTAGCAATCATCGATTGAAGGTAGAAGTAGAAGGAGACTTGAATTAAACCTAGAACTATGAGATCCTAATCTAACCCTAATTTCTAATCCTAGAGAGAAGTGAGAGCTTCTCTCTCTAAAACTAACTAATCCTAATCCTAATGAGTGTGTGTGAAGTAAAAAATGCTAGAATGGTAGAATGATCATTCCCCCCTTCAATCCTTGATATTTTAAAGCATTTTGGCACCAAAATTGGTTGCAACTTGGCCCCACAGCTTTCCAGAAATTGCTGGGCACGTTTTCTATTTAAAAATCATATGCGGCCTTTGGCGCAGACGCGCACGATAAGCGTGCGTGTCCCTGACCGATTTAGCGATGTGTGCGCGAGCACCTTGTGCGCGTGCGCGTCCTTGACCGGGATCAATTCTTTGGCTTTTTATGCTTCTCTCCACTTGCATGCTTCCTTCCTTGCTCCTTTGATCTATTCCAAGCCTATTTCATCCTGAGATTACTAGCAAACACATCAAGGCACCTTATGGAATCAAGAGAGAATTAAAATTATCAAATTAGAGGCCTAGAAATCATGTTTTTACAATTAAGCACAAATAAGGGAGAGATCACAAAATCATGCTAATTCATTGGCTAAATGTGAGAAAAGGTTAGAAAAATACTCTAAATTCAACACAAGATAAACCCTAAAAACGGGGTTTAACAACCTTTCCACACTTAAACCTTAGCATGTCCTCATGCTAAAATAAGAAGGAAACAAGGGGTATGATCTTTATTAAATGCAACTAAACTATATGAACCTATCTAAATGCAACTACCTAAAGTGAATGAAAATGCTTGGTCAAAATAAATCAATTCCTAAGAAAACATGTGTAAGCACAAGAGCTAGAGCAATAGGAACCAAGTCCAAACCACAATTGCATTGGATTATCAAAAGAATTATAAACTTGCAAGAATATAAGTGACAAGGGTGAACACATGTAATTGAGCTATGGAACCCTCACCAGATGTGTATCCGCTCTTTTCACTCAAGTGTTTAAGGGTTAATTCACTCAATTATCTCCTAATCATGTTTTTCCGAAATTTGATCTTCTTCTAACAATCAACACTTAATCCATGCATGCATACATTCATCATGAGGTCTTTCATAGGTTGTAATGGGGGTTAGGGTCAAGGTAGGATTATATATGACTAGTGGACTAGGAATTGAATTTTTGATTAGCTTAAACTTTCCCACCTAACCTATATAATGACCTATACAATTAAGTGCTACTCTAACTACCCATTCCTCACTTTTTAACATACTCATGCATTTTCTTTTGATTACCACATATATGCATTGATTTTATTTGAACTTTACTTTGGGGCATTTTGTCCCCTTTTATTGCTTTTCTTTTCCTTTCTGTTTCTACATATTATTTTTTTCTTTCTTTTCTTTTCTTTTCTTTTTCCCATTTTTTCTTTTTTTTCTTTTTCCCATTTTTTCTTTTTTCTCTCTTTAAAGAATATCAATGCATAAGGTCTTTTCATTTAATCAATACATGAGTATGTACCCAATTCCCAAATATAAAAATACAAACACACCCTTTTATCCCAACCAATATTCCCAATCCTCACTAAACTTGAAAATAAGCACTCTCACTAGCCTAAGCTAATCAAAGATCCAAATAGGACATTTATTGTTTTTCACTTTGGGCTTGTAATGTGCTAAATTGAGAAATAATTGGGTTAAGCATAGGCTCAAACTTGGCTAACAAAGGTTGATAAAAGGTAAGGTTATTTAGGTAAGTGAGCTAATGAATTAATGGCCTCAATCATATAAATGCATGAATACAAGGAGTAAATGAAAATATAGAATCAAGCAAACTAAGGATTATAGTCATAAAAAGAGAATAATTGCACACAAGAAGGGAATATAGGTGGTTATAAAATGTAACCACATCAATAGGCTCAAGTCTCACAAGTTTGTGTTCTTAGCTCAAAGCATGCTTCACAAAATATAGATAATTCAAACAAGTTTCAAAAATTTTCAATCAATTGGGTGGTGCCCTATAGTTAAATTCCTTGGAAAATTCAATATTTGACTAAGCATTGTTGTGATTGAGAAATTCTAAAAATTCCTTAGTTTTACCCCTTTTTTTCCTTTCACTCAAAACAAGTGCATATGCAAAAAAAGGGTTAACTAGGTCTTGACAATTCCACACAATGATTTTAAATCACAATCACAAACTAAGAGGATGACTATATGAGAAAAATCCCTACTAAAGTATGAAATCCAACATCCAAAACATCTAATAATCCAAAATGAGAAAATATGCAACAACTAAGGTAAAAGTATCCAAAATAGACCAAAACAACCAATATATACAACAATGTGCATCATAAGATAACTAGGAAGATATAACTACGAAATACGCCAAAATGTTCACCGGTCCTCTAATGGTGCCAACGGTAACTTCTCCACACTTAAGATCAAGCATTTTCCCCGATGCTAATCTTGAGGATCAGGGAGAGGTATGCTTTCCTCTTTCCTTTGTCTGACATCCTGAAAATTAGAATAAGCAATTAAGCAATAAAACAAGTAGCATGAAGCAAGGAAGAACATGTTCAGGATGTAAGATGAATGACAAGCAATCATGATGTGAACTAAAATTGAATACTTGGAATACAAGTAAGCATAGAGAACATCGGTATAAACCAAGAATTCAAGAATTGCAAACAAGGTAGGACAAAACTCATGTATTAGGCATATTCATCACCATTCCCAAAAAAAATTGGTCAAAGAAGTAAGAGAAGTGAGAAAAGAAGTTAGGAAGCAAAACAAGTTAGAGAGTTAGAAAGTTACGGTTGAAATTAGTGGTATGATGAAGAATAGCCTAATTAAAAGAAAGTCGTAGAGTGTGCTCAATAAGGATGTTCACAAGCATGAGAATACAAAAATGCCACAAGTGCATGAAGATGGAATCACAATAAATGGTGGTGCAAACAATAGAAAGCAATTGTGTAACTATGGAAAGTGAAAGATCAGATTGAGCAAAAAGGAAAGTTACACAAGGGGAATACACCAGATATTGTGGAAGAATGCACGATGTAAAAAGAAGAATTGCAAATTGTGGTTCAATTCCGCAAGTAAGCATTTCGTGAAATCCCTTTAGCCACTGCGAATCGTGGGAACCAAAGCGAAACTCGGAAACTGGCCCAAAAATCCCGGGGATTGAACTTGGTATGAGTTATGCCAAGCTTAGTTTGAAGATGCCAAGTTCAATCCAAATTGGGAATGTAAAGTCAAAAACAGTTTGGAAAAATTTGGCAGCATTCCAGCATAAAATTGGACGTTCCCGGATAGGCAGAAAACAACAGGGGAGTCATATGAATCCACAAAGTAATACCCAAGTAATAGTCACATAACCAGGCAGCAGCAATACAATTTCAGAGTGAGAAATACAGCAGGTAGCAATAAACAGGGATAGAAAGAAAGATTGAGCATACCACTCAGCAAACATAGCAAACATGTATGAAGACTGCATCATAGCAAACATGATCAATATCACTCAGCAATCAATCAACATAAGCTAAGTTAGGTAAACAAATACGGCGTAATTATCAGGCCTAGAATCCTCTATCCAGAACCTAGCTACCTAACAGCAGAAATTTCTATCTATCCTAACAATCAAAATTCAAATTCTAAGTAACTAATAAGAGCTAACACTAACTAATAACAGAAATAAACTAAGGAAATAAAACAGAGTTGGAGCAGAGGCTGGTAACCTGGAAGCAGAGTGGACTAGGGTTGGGAATGGGAGGATAGGCAGCAGGGATAAGCAAAAATCAAGAGCAGAACCGCCACCTAGGATGATGGTGGCAGGAACCCACGGCGGCGCAGGCAAGAAGGTGGCGCACAGAGGCAGAGTGGAGTGAAAGAGATGGAGATAGTGAACTAGGGTTGAGGGGTGTGGGAGATGGAAGAAGAATGAAAGAAGTGAGGAGGGATGGGTTCACCGGTGGCTGCGGCGGCACTGGATGGTGGTAGTGAGAGAGAGGGGGGATGGGTGAGAGGGAGAGAGAGTTTGCGTGTGAACGAGAGAGGGAAGAAATGAGGGTGATGGTTAGAGGTTGCGGCGGCGGTCATCGCCGGTGTGGTGGTCGGAGTGTGACAAGGAAGAAGAGGGGTATAGAAGAGACATTGGAGAAGAGAGGGGTTGAGGGGTGCATCTGCGCGAGTATCCATCGCGCCCTAGGGTTATCCCTGTTTTCGAATCGATGCAAGTGCGCACAACGCGCGTCCGCGTGCATTGATGAATTTGGGGATGGCGCGTGCGCGCCTTGTATGCTCACGCGTTTGTAGTGAAAATTGGTAAGGATGCGTGTGCGTATAGTGCGTGCACGCGTGCTAGGAATTGGGCTGGAGGCATAGTGCTGGCCCAGCACTCGCCTAACTCTCGGGAGGCATGTATGGAATGGTGGCATCAGTCAGGTGACGCGTACGCGGCAGGTATGCATCCGCGTTCATTGACACTTTTGTTTATTGGCGCGCGTGCGCGATGTGTGCGCTCGCGTGAAATGAGTTGGGCTAAAAGCCTAACGCTCGCATAAGAGTGGCCCAACTCTTTGGAATTAGCATCTTGGTACATCTGCTCATGGACGCGTGCGCATACGGCGTTCGCGCGCGTTCGACCTCCTTTTTTTATTTATTTGCCCAAAAACTCCCTACAGTGCCTACAACTCCTTATTCAATCAAAAATCATACAATTCACAAAAATGCAATTTGATTTTAAGATTTATTCATATACTAATAAGCACAACATACATGTCAAAATGCTAACAATCAATTTATTAAGGCGACTAAAATGAATGGGGAACTACCTACAATGGTAACTTAAATCACTTAGTAATGAAGTCTACAAGAGAGTGGAAAGAGTATACCATAGTGGGGTGTCTCCCACCTAGCACTTTTAGTTTAAGTCCTTAAGTTGGACATTTGGGAAGCTCATTGTCATGGCGTCTTATGCTTGTACTCATCCTTGAATCTCCAAGGATCTTTGCTTCTCAATTGGTTGATAGAATTTCCAACCATCTTCACCAATCTAGGATAGAGTTCTACCCAAGATATGAGTCCCCATAGTTGGTCTTCACATAGTGAACCGGGATCCCATATCTTATCTTCACACCCATCCGTGAGTTGAGTTTCATGATTTTTCCGTACGGGTGGTTGACAAATAGAATTCTCGTTAGCACTTGATGATTAGATTTTTGATGGTATAGAATTTCACAAATGGATTCTCATTGCAAGTATAGTTTCTAAACCAATCAATAATCCTTTCATACAAAAAGTTGTTTGTCACTAGTATAAACCCCTAAAATTTATAAACCGAAGTATTGAACCTCGGGTCGTTCTCCCTAAGAATTACAATAAAGTGTCTTGTTATTGGTTGTGAGTTATTTTGAGGTTTTTGAGATTTTAGACAAGAAATATAAATGGCAAAGAAAATAAACTAACAACTAACAAAGCTCTTGGCAAGGTATGAGAACTAGAAGTCCTATCTTAGTTACCCTCCTCAATTGTGATAACAAATTGTCCATTGCTCCCAGCTAGTTAACCTCTTACCATGGAAGAAAGTAAAGTGGATGAATTAATTTGATTCCTCAAGTCCTAATCAACTCTTAAAGGAAAGACTAGCTTTAGAGGCATTCAAATCAATTAGCAACTTCTAATTATCAATCAACAAAGGGATTAGATAACTCAAGAGTCACTAATTACTCTACCAAAGCCAAGAGGAACAAAAGCTACACTAAAATCCAACCAAGCATTTCATCAAACACTTGGAAGGCACAAAAGAAAAGCATAGTAAATTGACAACAAGAATGAAAACTAACAACAATTATTGAAAGGAATTAACAACAACAATTAAAAGAAATACATTTATTATGAATTACCTTGGATTGAATGGAAAGAAAATAGAAGGAACAAGAGTAGATCTACAACAAAATACAAGAACAACATAAAGGACATTACAACAAAAGAATATAGGAAGATGAATGTAACAACAAAGAATTGAAGAGTAGAAGTAGAAGAATGAATGAATGAAAACCTAGATCTAAGAACTAAGCCTAATCCTAATTCTAGAGAGAAGTGAGAGCTTCTCTCTCTAGAAACTAAATCTAACTACTAAAACTAAGCTAAACTAAACTAATGATGACTAGTGTGTAAAAGTATATTGATTCCCCTTCAATCCTTGGCTTAAATAGCATCAGAAATGAGTTGGATTGGGCCCACAAGGCTTTAGAACTCACTGGCCACGTATTGCTTTAAGTGGACCATATGGCAGCAACGACGCGTGAGCGTACAGTGCACGTGCGCGTCACCATACGTGTAGCAATCATGGTAAATCTTATATCATTTCAAAACCCCAGATGTTAGCTTTCCAACCCAACTAGAACCGCATCATTTGGACGTCTGTAGCTCAAGTTATGGCCGATTAAGTGCGAAGAGGTCGGCTTGACAGCTTTTGGATTCCTTCATTTCTTCATGAGTTCTCCATTTTTACATGCTTTTTCTTTATTCCCTTAATCCAATCTTTGCCTCCTAAATATGAAATCACTTAACAAACATATCAAGGCATCTACTGGAATCAAGGTGAATTAAATTTAGCTATTTTAAGACCTAAAAAGCATGTTTTCACTCTTAAGCACAATTAACGGAGAAGTTATAAAACCATGCTATTTCAATGGATAAATGTGGGTAAAAGGTTATAAAATCCCCTAAATCAAGCACAAGATAAACCCTACAAATGGGATTTATCAACCTCCCCACACTTAAACCAAGCATGTCCTATGCTAAAACCAAGAATGAAGTAAGGGTATGGCATTTATTCAATGGAAACTAACTAAATGCAATCTACCTATATGCAACTATCTAAATGAATGCAATTGCTTGGTCAAAATAAATCAATTCCCAAGAAGCATATATGGACAAGGGCTAAAGGTATTAACAACCATGCCAAACCACAATTGAATTGAGCTATTAAATATTTTTACAAACTTGCATGAAAATTGACACTTATGGGTGGAAACATGTAATTGAGCAATCGAACCCTCACCGGTAGTGTTTGCACTCTATTCGCTCAAGTGTTTAGGGTTGATTCTCTCAATTCTCTCCTAATCATGCTTTCTAAGATTTTTTTTCTTCTAACAATCGACATATATTTCATGCATGCATACAAGTATCATGAGGTCTTTTCTTTGGTTGTAATGGGGCTAGGGTCAAGGTAGGCTGCATATATGGTTAAGTGAGCTTGAAATTTGAATCTTTGATAAGCTTAAACTTTCCACCTAACCTATGACATCCTATACAATTTCAAACCTAGCCTAACTACCCATTTTTTTTCACTTTTTCACATACTCATGCATTTTCTTTTCATTTCACAACACTTGTGCATTGATCTTTATTGGACTTTACTTTGGGGCATTTTGTCCCCTTTTTATTTCTTTCTTTTTTTCTTCTTTTTTTCTTTCTTTTTCTATTTTTTTCTTTTCCATATTATTTTTCTTTTCTTTTTCTTTTGTTTTTCTCATTTTTTTCTTTCTATATACAAGAGCCTCAATGCATAAGGTTTTACATTTGATCAATACATGAGTATGTACCCAATTCCCAATATTTTCAATAACAATACAAAACTACCCTTTTATTCATCCAATGTTCCAAGATTCCCACACTTGAATGATACTCACACACTAGCCTAAGCTAATCGAAGATCCAAATAAGGGACAATTATTATTTTTCACTTTAAGGCTTGTAATGTGCTAAAGTAAGAACAAGTGGGTTAAGCGTAGGCTCACATTGGCTAACAAAGGAATATAAAAGGTTGGCTATTTGGATAAGTGAGTTAATAAAATGATGGCCTCAATCATATAAATGCATGTATACACAAAATAATGGAAATAGAGAATTAAACAAATCAAAGATCACAATCATAGAAAGAGAATAATGCACACAAGAAGGAAAGTAAGTGGTTATAAGATGTAACCACACCATTAGGCTCAAATCTCACAAGCTTATGTTCTTAGCTCAAAAATATGATCCACAAGATATATATAATTCAAGCAAGTTCTATGAAAAGTTTTCACTTAAATCAATTGGTGCCCTATAGATAGAATTCTTGAAAAATTTCATTATTTTGACTAAGCTTATTGTGTATATATATGCAAAAATAGAAAAATGAAAGTAACAATCCTAAAATCCTAAAATGAAATGCAAAAGTGTTGAGATTAGAAATTTGTCACCCAAAATCGCCGACCGGTCGGACAACCTCCCCACACTAAAAAGTTTGCACCGTCCTCGGTGCATTGAACGATGAGCAAGGGGGTACGGCGAGTCTCCGAGTTGCTGTGTGTTCTTAGTCTTGCTTCCATGTTTGCTTGTGGTGTATTCATCATGAAAAACAAAAATATAACACCATAAGATGAGACAATACAAAAGAAAGGAAGCATACATTGTTGGAGTGAGGTAAATCACTAGAATTGAGTGGTTGATTAGTGTGACATTAATGACAAATAAGTGTGTGAATTCTAAATTACGCGGTTTATAACACACATTAGCCTAAAAGTTTTGTCACAAAAGAAGCATGCACTTCACTTATCCTAGTGTGCTTGAGATGCTTTAAGTTAACTTGTAAGGTAAAATAAGCATTAAAGAAGCATGAAAGCATTCAAGCTAAAGCATATGGATGCATATAATCATAAAATACCATGCATTAAGGTAAATGCTCAACATCCATCAAGAAGTTGCCTAATCACAAAATAAGGCTCAAATCACATGGTGGCCAAATCATGTAATTCAAAAAGAGTTACAAGCTCGAAGGCAATTCTCATCACTTGGTATTCTTAAAAGGTAAGCATGAAAAACTCAAAACCAAGTAGCAAATATAACCTCAATCACAGAATCCAACAGAGATTATAAACATAATGATGTTAAGATAACATCCCTTTTTAATACTCAGCAGCAAGTAGTGGTAAATAAGAATACCAATCCAACACTTACAATGAAAAAGAGAAAATAAAATGAAGAACTAACTAAAACTAACTATCAACTAACTGACTAACTAATTAGTTAACTAAAATAAATGGTTATCAATGGTGTTTGGAGGTGTTGGATGAGGGGTAGAAGAAGGAAAGAAGAAAGGAGAAGGAAAGAAATGGAAAGAAGAGAGGAAAAGAATTGTTTGAAATGAGGGCATCCGCGCGTACGCACGCATGGCGCGCGCACGTCAATGGCTTATTTCGAGAGTGGCGTGTACGCATCATGTGCGCGTGAGCGCAAGTGGGGTTGTGCCAAAGGCACAACATTGGCGCGGCGTATGGACAACTCTCGGGTCAATATATGGAAGGTGAAACTTCTCAATCCACGCATACGCGTGCATGGCGCGTCCGCGTGGGTTGGCAAAAATGCTTAATGGACGCGTACGCGTACGGTGCGCGTACGCATGGATGGTGCTCTGTTTTTTTCTATGTTTTTGTACCAATCCAAGCATTCTAATCCTCCAAACAGCTACCAAAACACCCTAAAACCTTATTTAACATGATAAAATACTAATTAAACTCAACAAACTAATCAAAACACGAAATTAAACTACTTTTACCAATGTGTACAAAAAAAAAGAGAAAATGAAAAGAAGTTACCATGGTGGGGTGTCTCCTACCTAGCACTTTTGTTTATTGTCCTTAAGTTGGACTTATGGGGAGCTCCTCTCAAGGTGGCTTGTGCTTGAATTCATCTTGGAACTTCCACCAATGCTTGGTTCTCCATTGTGCCCCATTCTTCATGGATTGAGCCAAGTGTTGATGGAGTTCTTCACAAGCTTGGGGCTTCCAATGTTGATCCTCTTTTTCTAATCCGGGATCCCACACTTTATTTTCACACCCGTCTTGAAGTTGATCATCATTATTAATTCACCCGGGTGGTGAGTAAGGTGAATTCTCCATATAGTGGCCAACAATCCTTCTAGACCCATCTATTTGAGCACTACTCCAACCTTTATATCTCATGTTTGATGCATCAACCATAATGAGCCTTGATTTGCAACGCCCACCACAAAACCTTTTCCGCTTACGCTTCATCCCACAAACTTCCCTAAGTTGGCCATCCGTTTCAAACAAACCATATTCAAGTGGGATAATAAAGCTAATAGAAATGAATTTCACCTACTCAAATGAAGGTGTAGATGGCAACCTAGGCAAAGATGCTTCCAAAGACCTTGACAAAGCATAACCAACCCTCATTCTTCTATTTCTAGGGACTTCCACCTCTTCACAAGATCTCTTAATCTCAATCCTTTGTTCAAAAATTTTATCAAAACCTTTTCCCTTACTCAAATCATAATAGGAAGGGTGAGAAAAATTTACCTCCTCAACGCTTTCAAATCCAACCGGAGAAGGTTCTTCATGCTCAAAGGATTCTTCACCATTAAGACTTGATGCTTGATCTTCATCACCAAGGGAACTCAATTCTTTCTCTATCCCATCCAAGTCTTCATATGGAATATGCCTTGGAAGGTGTGCACTTTCCTCCCTAGCATCAATTTCAATCATCTTGGAGGGGTTTTCTTCAACTCTATATTCCCATGGAGGCTAAGTCTTCTACCACTTCTTCCTTGTCTTCAACAATTAAAGCTTCCTCCAATTGTTCCAATACAAAGCAACTTCCCTCATTTCCCACCGGAGTTTCCAATCTCTCCTTCATGCTATGTTCTTCATTTGATTCTCCACATGTAGCCATGGGAGTTCCTTGAGTGTTCAAGCATTGGGAGGCTAATTGATTTGTTACCGTATCCAAAGCGGCCATGAAATTTTGCACATCCCTCTTCATCTCTTCTTGCCCTTGAACAAGAACACCAAGGGTTTCATCCATTAGAGATTGGGGTGGGTGGAAGGGTTCATCATTTTGGAAGAAGGGTTCATAGTAGGAAGGTGGTTCTTCTTGGTAGAGTTGTGGTGGTTCAATGTTTTCCACTCTTTCCACTTGTTGCACAACACACTCCATGGTTGCTTGAAATTGATCCAATGCTTCCTTGAGACGATCTCTTGACTCTTGTTCTTCTTGGATAATATGATTAGGATCATGTGGCTCTTGGATCAATGGATATGAGTATTCTTCCATGGGAGGTTGTGGTGGAAAGTAGTATTCATCTTGTGGTTGAAAATTTTCATATATTGGAGGTGGTTCACCTTGGTAATAATGTGGAGGAGGTGGCTCTTGAAAATATTGATGTTGGAATGGTGGTGGCTCTATATGTGGTTCATATGGCTCATATGGTTGTTGGTAGGATGGATATGGATTAGGGTCATATGAAGGTGGTTGGTAAGAAGGGGCTTGTGAGTATGGTTGAGAGTTATGTTGAGGATATAGTTCATAGGCATATGGTGGTGGTTCTTGGAAGTCACAAGGTGATTCACCATAGCCATTAGATTGATATGCATCATAGAATGGCTTTTCTTCATAGTGCATTGGTGGGGATTGTTGCCATGAAGATTGATCATATGCATATGGCTCCTCCCACCTTTGGTTGTCCCATCCTTGATGCATGTTGTCATTATAGTTCTCATCACCTACAATATAGTTGTAACTACACTCATAGCCAAAGTGAGAATTCATGATAGCAAGAGAGGGCAAAAACAAAAAATAGTAACAAATAAAGAGAACAACTAAAAACTAATAAAGAAGCAAAAAGTAAACATATTCACAATATTCACATATATACAATAACCAATAACACAACACCATTGTAATTCCCCGGCAATGGCGCCATTTTGATGATTAGATTTTTGATGGTATAGAATTTCACAAATGAATTCTCGTTGCAAGTATAATTTCTAAACCAATCAATAATCCTTTCATACAAAAAGTTGTTTATCACTAGTACAAACCCCTAAAATTTATAAACCGAAGTATTGAACCTCAGGTCGTTCTCCCTAGGAATTACAATAAAGTGCCTTGTTATTGGTTGTGAGTTATTTTGGGATTTTTGAGATTTTAGACAAGAAATATAAATGGCAAAGAAAATAAACTAACAACTAACAAAGCTCTTGGCAAGGTATGAGAACTAGAAGCCCTATCCTAGTTACCCTCCTCAATTGTGATAACAAATTGTCCATTGCTCCCACCTAGTTAACCTCTTACCATGGAGAAAAGTCAAGTGGATGAATCAATTTGATTCCTCAAGTCCTAATCAACTCTTAAAGGAAAGACTAGCTTTAGAGGCATTCAAATCAATTAGCAACTTCTAATTATCAATCAACAAAGGGATTAGATAACTCAAGAGTCACTAATTACTCTACCAAAGCCAAGAGGAACAAAAGCTACACTAAAATCCAACCAAGAATTTCATCAAACACTTGGAAGGCACAAAAGAAAAGCATAGTAAATTGACAACAAGAATGAAATCTAACAACAATTATTGAAAGGAATTAACAACAACAATTAAAAGAAACACATTTATTATGAATTACCTTGGATTGAATGGAAAGAAAATAGAAGGAACAAGAGTAGATCTACAACAAAATACAAGAACAACATAAAGGACACTACAACAAAAGAATAGAGGAAGATGAATGTAACAACAAAGAATTGAAGAGTAGAAGTAGAAGAATGAATGAATGAAAACCTAGATCTAAGAACTAAGCCTAATCCTAATTCTAGAGAGAAGTGAGAGTTTCTCTCTTTAGAAACTAACTCTAACTACTAAAACTAAGCTAAACTAAACTAATGATGACTAGTGTGTAAAAGTATATTGATTCCCCTTCAATCCCTGGCTTAAATAGCATCAGAAATGAGTTGGATTGGGCCCACAAGGCTTTAGAATTCGCTGGCCACGTATTGCTTTAAGTGGACCATATGGCAGTGGTGCACGAAATTGCAATCACACTTTTGCAATCCTGCACAACTAACCAGCAAGTGCGCTGGGTCGTCCAAGTAATACCTTACGTGAGTAAGGGTCGATCCCACGGAGATTGTCGGTTTGAAGCAAGCTATGGATATCTTGTAAATCTTAGTCAGGATATCAAAGATTATCAGGGTTGATTGTGAAAAGTAAAAGAACATGAAATAAGTACTTGTTTTGCAGTAATGGGGAACAGGCTGAGGTTTTGGAGATGCTCCATCTTCTGAATCTCTGCTTTCCTACTGTCTTCTTCATCAAACACGCAAGGCCCCTTCCATGGCAAGCTGTATGTAGGGTTTCACCGTTGTCAATGGCTACCTCCCATCCTCTCAGTGGAAATGTTCAACGCACCCTGTCACGGCACGGCTATCCATCTGTCGGTTCTCAATCAGGCCGGAATAGAATCCAATGATTCTTTTGCGTCTGTCACTAACGCCCCGCCCTCAGGAGTTTGAAGCTCGTCACAGTCATTCAATCATTGAATCCTACTCAGAATACCACAGACAAGGTTTAGACCTTCCGGATTCTCTTGAATGCCGCCATCAATTCTAGCTTATACCACGAAGATTCTGATTAAAGAATCCAAGAGATATCTACTCAATCTAAAGTAGAACGGAGGTGGTTGTCAGGCACGCGTTCATAGTTGAGAATATGATGAGTGTCACGGGTCATCATATTCATCCGGGTTAAGAACAAGTGATATCTTAGAATGGAAGCAAGCATGATTGAATAAGAAACAGTAGCAATTGCATTAATCCATCAAGACACAGTAGAGCTCCTCACCCCCAACCATGGGGTTTAGAGACTCATGCTGTAAGAAGTACACAAGGAAACGTGTAAAGTGTCATGAGGTACAGATACAATGTCAAAAGATCCTATTAATAGTGAACTAGTAACCTAGGGTATACAGAAATGAGTAAATGACGTAAAAATCCACTTCTGGGTCCACTTAGTGTGTGCTTGGGCTGAGCATTGAAGCTTTCATGCCAGTTTGGGCGTTTAACTCCAATTTTTATGCCAGTTCCAGCGTTAAACGCTGGAAATTCTGAGGCTGATTTGCAACGCCGGTTTGGGCCATCAAATCTCGGGCAAAGTATAGACTATTATACATTGCTGGAAAGCCCAAGATGTCTACTTTCCAACGCCGTTGAGAGCGCGCCAATTGGGCTTCTGTAGCTCCAGAAAATCCACTTCGAGTGCAGGGAGGTCAGAATCCAACAGCATCTGCAGTCATTTTCAGCCTCTAAATCAGATTTTTGCTCAGGACCCTCAATTTCAGCCAGAAAATACCTGAAATCACAGAAAAACACACAAACTCATAGTAAAGTCCAGAAAAGTGAATTTTAACTAAAATCTAATAAAAATATACTAAAAACTAACTAAATCATACTAAAAACATACTAAAAACAATGCCAAAAAGCGTATAAATTATTCGCTCATCACAACACCAAACTTAAATTGTTGCTTGTCCCCAAGCAACTGAAAATCAAAGTAGGATGAAAAGAAGAGAATATACTATAGACTCCAAAATATCAAGGAAACTCAGCTCCAATTAGATGAGCGGGACTAGTAGCTTTTTGCTTCCGAACAGTTTTGGCATCTCACTTTATCCCTTGAAGTTCAGAATGATTGGCATCTTTAGGAACTCAGAACTCAGATAGTGTTATTGATTCTCCTAGTTAAGTATAATGATTCTTGAACATAGCTAGTGTATGAGTCTTGGCTGTGGCCCAAAGCACTCTGTCTTCCAGTATTACCACCGGATACATACATGCCACAGACACATAATTGGGTGGACCTTTTCAGATTGTGACTCAGCTTTGCTAGAGTCCCCAATTAGAGGTGTCCAGGGTTCTGGTGTGCGAAATTGTGATCACTACTTTTCACAACTCAAATAATCCCTAGTAATGGCCCCAAAAACTTGGTGCTCAATACCATGGCATAAACACAACTTTGCACAACTAACCAGCAAGTGCACTGGGTCGTCCAAGTAATAAACCTTACGCGAGTAAGGGTCGATCCCACGGAGATTGTTGGTATGAAGCAAGCTATAGTCACCTTGTAAATCTTAGTCAGGCAGACTCAAATGGGTATAGTGATATACGAATAAAGCATAAAGATAAGGATAGAGGTACTTATGTAATTCATTGGTAGGAACTTCAGATAAGCGTATGAAGATGCCTTCCCTTCCGTCTCTCTGCTTTCCTACTGTCTTCATCCAATCCTTCTTACTCCTTTCCATGGCAAGCTTATGCAAGGGTTTCACCGTTGTCAGTGGCTACCTCCCATCCTCTCAGTGAAAATGTTCCTATGCTCTGTCACAGCATATGGCTAATCAGCTGTCGGTTCTCGGTCAGGCCGGAATAGAATCCAGTGATTCTTTTGCGTCTGTCACTAACGCCCCGCCTGCTAGGAGTTTGAAGCACGTCACAGTCATTCAATCATTGAATCCTACTCAGAATACCACAGACAAGGTTAGACCTTCCGGATTCTCTGAATGCCGCCATCAGTTCTCGCCTATACCACGAAGACTCTGATCTCACGGAATGGCTGGCTCGTTTGTCAGGCGAGCACTCGGTTGTCAGGCGATCAACCATGCATCGTGTATCAGGAATCCAAGAGATAAACACTAGAGCCTTGTTTGCTTGTAGAACAGAAGTGGTTGTCAGTCACCTTGTTCATAAGTGAGAATGATGATGAGTGTCACGGATCATCACATTCATCAAGTTGAAGAACAAGTGATATCTTGGACAAAGAACAAGCGGAATTGAATAGAAGAACAATAGTAATTGCATTAATACTCGAGGTACAGCAGAGCTCCACACCTTAATCTATGGTGTGTAGAAACTCCACCGTTGAAAATACATAAGAACAAGGTCTAGGCATGGCCGAATGGCCAGCCTCCCAAAGTGAGTTCAATCATAAAACATGATCAAAAAGCTCTCTAATACAATAGTAAAAGGTCCTACTTATAGAAAACTAGTAGCCTAGGGTGTACAGAGATGAGTAAATGACATAAAAATCCACTTCCGGGCCCACTTGGTGTGTGCTTGGGCTGAGCAATGAAGAAATTTCGTGTAGAGACTCTTCTTGGAGTTAAACGCCAGCTTTTATGCCAGTTTGGGCGTTTAACTCCCATTTAGGTGCCAGTTCCGGCGTTTAACGCTGGAATTTCTGAGGGTAACTTTGAACGCCGGTTTGAGCCATCAAATCTTGGGCAAAGTATGGACTATCATATATTGCTGGAAAGCCCAGGATGTCTACTTTCCAACACCGTTGAGAGCGCGCCAATTGGGCTTCTGTAGCTCCAGAAAATCCACTTCGAGTGCAGGGAGGTCAGAATCCAACAGCATCTGCAGTCCTTTTCAGTCTCTGAATCAGATTTTTGCTCAGGTCCCTCAATTTCAGCCAGAAAATACCTGAAATCACAGAAAAACACACAAACTCATAGTAAAGTCCAGAAAAGTGAATTTTAACTAAAAACTAATAAAAATATACTAAGAACTCAACTAAAACTACTAAAAACATACTAAAAACAATGCCAAAAAGGGTACAAATTATCCGCTCATCACAACACCAAACTTAAATTGTTGCTTGTCCTCAAGCAACTGAAGATCAAATAAGATAAAAAGAAGAGAATATGCAATGAACTCCAAAAACATCTATGAAGATCAGTATTAATTAGATGAGCGGGGCTTTTAGCTTTTTGCCTCTGAACAGTTTGGCATCTCACTCTATCCTTTGCAACTCAGAATGATTGGCTTCTTTAGGAAATCAGAATCCAGATAGTGTTATTGATTCTCCTAGTTAAGTATGATGATTCTTGAACACAGCTACTTTATGAGTCTTGGCCGTGGCCCAAAGCACTCTGTCTTCCAGTATTACCACCGGATACATACATGCCACAGACACATAATTGGGTGAACCTTTTTCAGATTGTGACTCAGCTTTGCTAGAGTCCCCAATTAGAGGTGTCCAGGGTTCTTAAGCACACTCTTTTTGCCTTGGATCACAACTTTATTCTTTCTTTTTCTTTCTTTTTCTCTTTTTTTCTTTTTTTTTTCGGTTTTTTTCGCCTCTTTTTTTTTGTATTCACTGCTTTTTCTTGCTTCAAGAATCATTTTTAATGATTTTTCAGATCCTCAGTAACATGTCTCCTTTTTCATCATTCTTTCAAGAGCCAACATTCATGAACCACAAATTCAAAAGACATATGCACTGTTTAAGCATACATTCAGAAGACAAAAGTAATGCCACCACATCAAAATAATTAAACTGCTATAAAATTCAAAATTCATGCAATTTTTTTTCTTTTTCAATTTAAGAACATTTGTTTATTTAAGAAAGGTGATGGATTCATAGGAAATTCATAACTTTAAGGCATAGACACTAAGACACTAATGATCACAAGACACAAACATAGATAAACATAAGCACTAAAATTCGAAAAACAGAAAATAAAGAACAAGGAGATTAAAGAACGGGTCCACCTTAGTGATGGCGGCTCTTTCTTCCTCTTGAAGATCCTATGGAGTGCTTGAGCTCCTCAATGTCTCTTCCTTGTCTTTGTTGCTCCTCTCTCATGATTCTTTGATCTTCTCTAATTTCATGGAGGATGATGGAGTGTTCTTGATGCTCCACCCTTAGTTGTCCCATGTTGGAACTCAGTTCTTCCTAGGGAGGTGTTCAGTTGCTCCCAATAGTTTTGTGGAGGAAAGTGCATCCCTTGAGGCATCTCAGGGATCTCATGATGAGGGGGTCTCTTGTGTGCTCCATCCTTTCTTAGTGATGGGCTTATCCTCATCAATGGGGATGTCTCCCTCTATGTCAACTCCAACAGAATAACAGAGGTGACAAATGAGATGAGGAAAGGCTAACCTTGCTAAGGTAGAGGACTTGTCCGCCACCTTATAGAGTTCTTGGGCTATAACCTCATGAACTTCCACTTCTTCTCCAATCATGATGCTATGAATTATGATGGCCCGGTCTAGAGTAACTTCGGACCGGTTGCTAGTGGGAATGACTGAGCGTTGGATAAACTCCAACCATCCTCTAGCCACGGGTTTGAGGTCATGCCTTCTCAATTGAACCGGCTTCCCTCTTGAATCTCTCTTCCATTGGGCGCCCTCTTCACATATGACTGTGAGGACTTGGTCCAACCTTTGATCAAAGTTGACCCTTCTAGTGTAAGGATGTTCATCTCCTTGCATCATGGGCAAATTGAATGCCAACCTTACACTTTCCGGACTAAAATCCAAGTATTTCCCCCGAACCACAGTAAGATAATTCTTTGGATCCAGGTTCACACTTTGATCATGGTTCTTGGTGATCCATGCATTGGCATAGAACTCTTGAACCATCAAGATTCCGACTTGTTGAATGGGGTTGGTAAGAACTTCCCAACCTCTTCTTCGGATCTCATGTCGGATCTCCGGATATTCACCCTTTTTGAGTGAAAAAGGGACCTCGGGGATCACCTTCTTCAAGGCCACAACTTCATAGAAGTGGTCTTGATGCACCCTTGAGATGAATCTCTCCATCTCCCATGACTCGGAGGTAGAAGCTTTTGCCTTCCCTTTCCTCTTTCTAGAGGTTTCTCCGGCCTTGGATGCCATAAATGGTTATGGAAAAACGAAAAAGCAACGCTTTTACCACACCAAACTTAAAAGGTTTGCTCGTCCTCGAGCAAAAGAAGAAAGAAGAGAGTAGAAGAAGAAGAAATGAGGAAGAAGGGAATGGCTTTTGTGTTCGGCCAAAGAGGGGGAGAAGTGGTGTTTAGGTTGTGTGAAAATGAAGGGGTGAAGAAGGGTTTATATAGGAGAGGGGGGGTCATGGTTCGGCCATTGATGGGTGGGTTTGGGAGGGAAAGTGGTTTGAATTTGAATGGTGAGGTAGGTGGAGTTTTATGAAGGATGGATGTGAGTGGTGAAGAGGAAGAAGGGATTTGATAGGTGAAGGGTTTTTGGGGAAGAGGAGTTGAGGTGATTGGTGAATGGGTGAAGAAGAGAGAGAGAGTGGTGGGGTTGGTGGGGATCTTGTGGGGTCCACAGATCCTGTGGTGTCAAGGAAAAGTCATCCCTGCACCAAATGGCATTCAAAATCTCGTTTTGAGCCATTTCTGGCGTTAAACGCCGGGCTGGTGCCCATTCCTGGCGTTTAACGCCAGGTTCTTGCCCTTTTCTGGCATTTAACGCCAGTCTGGTGCCCCTTTCTGGCGTTAAACGCCCAGAATGGTGCCAGACTGGGCGTTAAACGCCCAACTGCTAGCCTCACTGGCGTTTAAACGCCAGTGGGTTCTTCCTCCAGGGTGTGCTGTTTTTCTTCCTGTTTTTCATTCTGTTTTTGCTTTTTCAATTGATTTTGTGTCTTCTTATGATCATCAACCTACAAAAAAAAAAATAAAATAACAAAAGAAAATGGATAAAATATAACATTGGGTTGCCTCCCAACAAGCGCTTCTTTAATGTCAGTAGCTTGACAGATGGCTCTCATGGAGCCTCACAAATGATCAGAGCAATGTGGGAACCTCCCAACACCAAACTTAGAGTTTGAATGTGGGGGTTCAACACCAAACTTAGAGTTTGGTTGTGGCCTCCCAACACCAAACTTAGAGTTTGACTGTGAGGGCTCTGTTTGACTCTGATTTGAGAGAAGCTCTTCATGCTTCCTCTCCATTGTGACAGAGGAATATCCTTGAGCCTTAAACACAAAGGATTCTTCATTCACTTGAATGATCAGTTCGCCTCTATCAACATCAATCACGGCCTTTGCTGTGGCTAGGAAGGGTCTGCCAAGGATGATGGTTTCATCCATGCACTTCCCAGTCTCTAGGACTATAAAATCAGCAGGGATGTAATGGTTTTCAATCTTCACCAAAACATCCTCTACAAGTCCATGAGCTTGTTTTCTTGAGTTGTCTGCCATCTCTAATGAGATTCTTGCAGCTTGCACCTCAAAGATCCCTAGCTTCTCCATTACAGAGAGAGGCATGAGGTTTACACTTGACCCTAAGTCACACAGAGCCTTCTTGAAGGTCATGGTGCCTATGGTACAAGGTGTTGAAATCTTCCCAGGATCTTGTCTCTTTTGAGGTAATTTCTGCCTAGACAAGTCATCCAGTTCTTTGGTGAGCAAAGGAGGTTCATTCTCCCAAGTCTCATTTCCAAATAACTTGTCATTTAGCTTCATGATTGCTCCAAGGTATTTAGCAACTTGCTCTTCAGTGACATACTCATCCTCTTCAGAGGAAGAATACTCATCAGAGCTCATGAAAGGCAGAAGTAAGTCCAATAGAATCTCTATGGTCTCATTTTGAGCCTCAGATTCCCATGGTTCCTCATTGGGGAACTCAATGGAGGTCAGTGCACGCCCGCTGAGGTCTTCCTCAGTGGCGTTCACTTCCTCTCCTTCCTCTCCAAATTCGGCCATGTTGATGGCCTTGCACTCTCCTTTTGGATTTTCTTCTGTATTGCTTGGAAGAGTACTAGGAGGGAGTTCAGTAACTTTCTTGCTCAGCTGTCCCACTTGTGCCTCCAAATTCCTAATGGAGGACCTTGTTTCAGTCATGAAACTTTGAGTGGTTTTAATTAGATCAGAGACCATAGTTGCTAAGTCAGAGGGGTTCTGTTTAGAATTCTCTGTCTGTTGCTGAGAAGATGATGGAAAAGGCTTGCCATTGCTAAACCTGTCTCTTCCACCATTATTGTTATTGAAACCTTGTTGAGGTCTCTCTTGATTCTTCCATGAGAAATTTGGATGATTTCTCCATGAAGAATTATAGGTGTTTCCATAGGGTTCTCCTAGGTAATTCACCTCTTCCATTGAAGGGTTCTCAGGATCATAGGCTTCTTCTTCAGATGAAGCATCCTTAGTACTGCTTGGTGCATTTTGCATTCCAGACAGACTTTGAGAAATCAAATTGACTTGTTGAGTCAATATCTTGTTCTGAGCCAAAATGGCATTCAGAGCATCAATCTCAAGAACTCCTTTCTTCTGATTAGTCCCATTGTTCACAGGATTCATTTCAGAAGTGTACATGAATTGGTTATTTGCAACCATTTCAATCAGCTCTTGAGCTTCTGTAGGCGTCTTCTTCAAATGAAGAGATCCTCCAGCAGAGCTATCCAAGGACATCTTGGATAGTTCAGAGAGACCATCATAGAAAATACCTATGATGATCCATTCAGAAAGCATGTCAGAAGGACATTTTCTGATCAATTGTTTGTATCTTTCCCAAGCTTCATAGAGGGATTCTCCATCCTTCTGTCTGAAGGTTTGGACTTCCACTCTAAGCTTACTCAATTTTTGAGGTGGAAAGAACTTTGCCAAGAAGGCATTGACTAGCTTTTCCCATGAGTCCAGGCTTTCTTTATGTTGTGAATCCAACCATGTCCTAGCTCTGTCTCTTACAGCAAAAGGGAATAGCATAAGTCTGTAGACCTCAGGGTCAACCCCATTAGTCTTGACAGTGTCACAGATTTGCAAGAATTCAGCTAAGAACTGATGAGGATCTTCCAATGGAAGTCCATGAAACTTGCAATTCTGTTGCATTAGAGAAACTAATTGAGGCTTAAGCTCAAAGTTGTTTGCTCCAATGGCAGGGATAGAGATGCTTCTCCTATAGAAATCGGGATAGGTGCAGTAAAGTCACCCAGCACCTTCCTTGCATTGTTTGCATTATTGTTGTTTTCGGCTGCCATGTGTGCTTCTCCTTTGAAGATTTCTGTTAGGTCCTCTACAGAGAGTTTTGCCTTAGCTTCTCTTAGCTTTCGCTTCAAGGTCCTTTCAGGTTCAGGGTCAGCTTCAACAAGAATGCCTTTGTCTCTGCTCCTGCTCATATGAAAGAGAAGAGAACAAGAAAATGTGGAATCCTCTATGTCACAGTACAGAGATTCCTTGAGGTGTCAGAAGAACAGAAAAATAGATGAAGGAGGTGGAAGAATTCGAACTTGATCAGAGAGAGTTCGAATTGTGCATTGAGAAGGAGTGGTACTCCATAAATAGAAGGATGTGGGAAGAGGGGAAGAGAATTTTCGAAAAACTAATTAAAAAGTTTTTAAAATCATTTTGAAAAATTGATTGATAATTTTCGAAAACTCACAGTGGAAAAGGAATCAAGTGATTTTTGAAAAAGATTTTGAAATTAGAAGTCAAAAAGATTTGATTGAAAACTATTTTGAAAAAGATGAGGTTAAGAAGATATGATTGGTTTAAAAAAAATGTGATTGAGAAGATATGATTTGAAAACAATTTTAAAAAGATTGATTTTAAAAATTAATAACTTGGCTAACAAGAAAAGATATGATTCAAACATTAAACCTTTCTCAACAGAAAAGGCAACATACTTGAAATGTTCAATCAAATCATTAATTGTTAGCAAGTATCTTTGAAAAAGGAAAGAAATTGATTTTGAAAACATTTGATTGAAAAGATATGATTTGAAAAAGATTTGATTTTGAAAAACTTTGAAAACTTGAAAAAAAATTGATTTGAAAACAAAATCCTCCCCCTTGTGCCATCCTGGCGTTAAACGCCCAGAATGGTATCCATTCTGGCGTTTAACGCCCAAAATGCTACCTTTTGGGGCGTTAAACGCCCAACCAGGCACCCTGGCTGGCGTTTAAACGCCAGTCTGTCCTTCTTCACTGGGCGTTTTGAACGCCCAGCTTTTTCTGTGTAATTCCTCTGCTGCATGTTCTGAATCTTCAGTTCCCTGTACTATTGACTTGAAAATAGAACCAAGATCAAATAAACAATACATGCAAGACACCAAACTTAAAATTAGACACTAGACTTAAACAAGAAACATAAAATCTTGTTTTTTATGATTTTGAAATTTTTTTGTGCTTTTTCGAAAATTATATGGAAATAGAAAATAAAAGTTTCAGAATTCTTAATTCGGATTCCAGGAATCATTGCAATGCTAGTCTAAGACTCCGGTCCAGGAATTAGACATGGCCAATGGCCAGCCAAGCCTTAGCAGATCATTGCTCCAATAGCAAGATTGATAGAGATCAACAAGCTCTTGTGATGATCAGTTGAAACCTCGGTCCAATAAGATTAGACATGGCTTCTCAGCCAGCCAGACTTCAACAGATCATCATGAAACACTAGAATTCCTCCTTAAGAACTCTGAAGAAAAATACCTAATCTAAGCAACAAGATGAACCGTCAGTTGTCCATACACAAAACAATCCCCGGCAACGGCGCCAAAAACTTGGTGTGCGAAATTGTGATCACTACTTTTTACAACTCAAATAATCCCTAGTAATGGCCCCAAAAACTTGGTGCTCAATACCATGGCATAAACACAACTTTGCACAACTAACCAGCAAGTGCACTGGGTCGTCCAAGTAATAAACCTTACGCGAGTAAGGGTCGATCCCACGGAGATTGTTGGTATGAAGCAAGCTATGGTCACCTTGTAAATCTTAGTCAGGCAGACTCAAATGAGTATAGTGATATACGAATAAAGCATAAAGATAAGGATAGAGGTACTTATGTAATTCATTGGTAGGAACTTCAGATAAGCGTATGAAGATGCCTTCCCTTCCGTCTCTCTGCTTTCCTACTGTCTTCATCCAATCCTTCTTACTCCTTTCCATGGCAAGCTTATGCAAGGGTTTCACCGTTGTCAGTGGCTACCTCCCATCCTCTCAGTGAAAATGTTCCTATGCTCTGTCACAGCATATGGCTAATCAGCTGTCAGTTCTCGGTCAGGCCGGAATAGAATCCAGTGATTCATTTGCGTCTGTCACTAATGCCCCGCCTGCTAAGAGTTTGAAGCACGTCACAGTCATTCAATCATTGAATCCTACTCAGAATACCACAGACAAGGTTAGACCTTCCGGATTCTCTTGAATGCCGCCATCAGTTCTCGCCTATACCACGAAGACTCTGATCTCACGGAATGGCTGGCTCGTTTGTCAGGCGAGCACTCGGTTGTCAGGCGATCAACCATGCATCGTGTATCAGGAATCCAAGAGATAAACACTAGAGCCTTGTTTGCTTGTAGAACAGAAGTGGTTGTCAGTCACCTTGTTCATAAGTGAGAATGATGATGAGTGTCACGGATCATCACATTCATCAAGTTGAAGAACAAGTGATATCTTGGACAAAGAACAAGCGGAATTGAATAGAAGAACAATAGTAATTGCATTAATACTCGAGGTACAGCAGAGCTCCACACCTTAATCTATGGTGTGTAGAAACTCCACCGTTGAAAATACATAAGAACAAGGTCTAGGCATGGCCGAATGGCCAGCCTCCCAAAGTGAGTTCAATCATAAAACATGATCAAAAAGCTCTCTAATACAATAGTAAAAGGTCCTACTTATAGAAAACTAGTAGCCTAGGGTGTACAGAGATGAGTAAATGACATAAAAATCCACTTCCGGGCCCACTTGGTGTGTGCTTGGGCTGAGCAATGAAAAAATTTCGTGTAGAGACTCTTCTTGGAGTTAAACGCCAGCTTTTATGCCAGTTTGGGCGTTTAACTCCCATTTAGGTGCCAGTTCCGGCGTTTAACGCTAGAATTTCTGAGGGTGACTTTAAACGCCGGTTTGGGCCATCAAATCCTGGGCAAAGTATGGACTATCATATATTGCTGGAAAGCCCAGGATGTCTACTTTCCAACGCCGTTGAGAGCGCGCCAATTGGGCTTCTGTAGCTCCAGAAAATCTACTTCAAGTGCAGGGAGGTCAGAATCCAACAGCATCTGCAGTCCTTTTCAGTCTCTGAATCAGATTTTTGCTCAGGTCCCTCAATTTCAGCCAGAAAATACCTGAAATCACAGAAAAACACACAAACTCATAGTAAAGTCCAGAAAAGTGAATTTTAACTAAAAAATAATAAAAATATACTAAGAACTCAACTAAAACTACTAAAAACATACTAAAAACAATGCCAAAAAGGGTACAAATTATCCGCTCATCAGGTTCTTAAGCACACTCTTTTTGCCTTGGTTCACAACTTTATTTCTTCCTTTTTCTTTCTTTTTCTTTTTTTTCGAAATTTTTTTTTGTAATCACTGCTTTTTCTTGCTTCAAGAATCAATCTGATGATTTTTTAGATTCTCAATAACAGTTCTCTTTTTCCCTCATTCTTTCAAGAGCCAACAATTTTAACATTCTCAAAACAACAAATTCAAAAGACATATGCACTGTTCAAGCATTCATTTAGAAAACAAAAAGTATTGTCACCACATCAAACTAATTCAACTAGTTTCAAGGATAAATTCGAAATCCTATACTTCTTGTTCTTTTGTGATTAAAGCATTTTTCATTTAAGAGAGGTGATGGATTCATAGGACATTCATAGCTTTAAGACATGAATTTTAAATTTTATTATTTATGAATTAAGAACAAGACTCAAAGATAGACATAAGATGAGACTAAAAATAGAAAACAAAAATTTAAATAGGCTCCTAATGATAGAGGTTTTTCACAGAGTTAGGACTCAACAACCTTGATTTTGAGAAGTGGATGCTCCCTCAAATTGAGGGGAGAGCTTTTGGCGTTTCAGTTCTTGAAGTTCACGTCCCTGCTTCTCTTGTTCCTTCAGCAATTTGCAGAGCATGCAGTTCTGATTCTGCTGTTCTTCCCTAAGTTGCTCCATAGTCTCTTGCAACTTGGTGATCGATGCTTCTAGGCTGGCCCAGTAGCCAATTTCAGGAAATTCAGGGAGGAACTCCTGCGCCCTCCTTTTGATAGAGTTGTCTTGCATTTGTCCTTCCATTGACTTCTTGGTGATTGGATGTTCAATGGGTATGAATTCATCTACTCCCATCTTTACCACAGCCTCTTTACAGAGCAAGGAGATCAAGCTTGGGTAAGCCAATTTGGCTTCAGTGGAATTCTTATTTGCAATTGTGTAGATCTTACAAGCAATCACATGATGAACCTCCACTTCTTTTCCAAGCATAATGCAATGAATCATCACTGCTCTCTTGATAGTGACCTCAGAACGGTTGCTAGTGGGCAGTATGGAACGCCCAATAAAGTCTAGCCAACCTCTTGTAATTGGTTTGAGGTCTCCCCTCTTGAGTTGGTTTGGGACACCCTTTGAATTGGTTATCCACTTAGTTCCAGGGAGGCATATGTCCTCTAGAACTTGATCCAACCCTTTATCTGCTCTCACCATTCTCCTATTAAAGGATTCAGGATCATCTTGCAGTTGAGGCAATTTGAAGATTTCTCTTATTTTGTCCAGATGGAAGTACATAACTTTCCCTCTGACCATGGTTCTGTAAGTATGGTAAGCAGTTCCAGTCATTCTCTGCTTATCTGTTAGCCACAGATTTGAGTAGAATTCCTGAACCATATTCCTTCCAACCTTTATCTCAGGATTGGTTAGAACTTCCCATCCTCTGTTTCGAATTTGCTCTTGGATCCCCGGATATTCATCTTCTTTCAGATCAAATTTTACTTCCGGGATCACTGACCTCAGACCATTATTTCGTGATAATGGTCTTCATGTTCTTTGGTTAAGAACTTCTCTTGATTCCAAAGATTCTTGGATTATTCTCTTCTTTCCTCTAAATTGGTTTGTTTTCCTTTAGGAGCCATGATCTTGATGAATCTTGGCTTTAGTGATCACGGAAAAGCACACCAAACTTAGAGGTTTGCTTGTCCTCAAGCAAAAGAAAGGAAGGAGGAGAGAAAGGAGAAGAGCAAATTCGAATGGTGTGGGGGAATGGTGAGGCCGAACGTGTTTTTATAAGGGGGGGGGGAGGAGATTTCGAAAGAAATTGAAAGGAGATTTGACAAGATATGGTGAGAATTTGAGAGAAGGGTGAGTTTTTGAATAAGATTTGGGATTGATTTGAGAGAGATTTGAAGAATGATTTTAATTTTTGAGGATTTGAAAGTGAATGATGAAAGGTTGAGATGGGTTTATGTAGAAAAGTATGGGTAAGAAAAGGAAAGTTTGAAAAAATTTGATTGGAAAACAAAATCTTGATCCCCCACCTTTCTGGCGTTAAACGCCTAGAATGGCATCCATTCTGGCGTTTAACGCCCATTTGATGCCCATTGTGGGCGTTTAACGCCCAGCCAGGTGCCCTGGCTGGCGTTAAACGCCAGAATTCCCTTTATCACTGGGCGTTTTGCTAAACGCCCAGGATGCTGCACACCTGGCGTTAAACGCCCAGAATGGTGCCCATTCTGGTGTTTAACGCCCAAAATGGCACCTTTACTGGCGTTAAACGCCTAGAATGGTGCCCATTCTGGCGTTTAACGCCCAAAGTACCCCTTACTGGCATTTTTTTGCCAGTAAGCTCTTTTTCTCTGCTTTTTTGCACTGAATCCTTCTGTAACTCTGTGAATTCCTTCATTTTTGATACTTGCCTTTGTAAGAACAAAACATATAACCTGCTAATGACTGGGTTGCCTCCCAGCAAGCGCTTCTTTACTGTCTTTAGCTGGACCTTTTACTGAAAGTCACTCAAGTCTCAGTTTTGAGCATTCCTGCTCAAAATTGCTTTCAAGATAATGCTTGATTCTCTGTCCATTAACAATGAACTTTTTGTCAGAATCAATATCCTGAAGCTCAACATATCCATATGGTGACACTCCTGTAATCACATACGGACCCCTCCACCGGGATTTAAGTTTTCTTGGAAACAATCTGAGCCTAGTGTTGAAAAGCAGAACTTTTTGTCCTGGCTCAAAGACTCTGGATGACAACTTCTTGCCATGCCACTTCTTTGCCTTTTCCTTATAAATTTTTGCATTTTCAAAGGCATTGAGTCTGAACTCCTCTAGCTCATTTAGCTGAAGCAATCTTTTTTCACCAGCTAACTGAGCACCCATGTTTAGGAATCTGGTTGCCCAGTAGGCTTTATGTTCCAGTTCCACGGGCAGATGACAGGCCTTCCCATACACCAATTGGTATGGAGAGGTTCCTATAGGAGTCTTGAATGCTGTTCTGTATGCCCACAGAGCATCATCCAAACTCTTTGCTCAATCCTTTCTTCGGGCTATCACAGTCCATTCCAGGATTCTTTTTAGCTCTCTGTTAGAGACTTCAGCTTGCCCATTTGTCTGTGGATGATACGGAGTTGCCACTTTGTGGCTAATTCCATATCTGACCATAGCAGAGTATAGCTGTCTATTGCAGAAATGAGTGCCCCCATCACTGATTAGTACTCTGGGAACACCAAACCTGCTGAAGATGTGTTTCTGGAGGAATTTCAGCACGGTCTTGGTATCATTGGTGGGTGTAGCAATTGCTTCTACCCACTTAGATACATAGTCCACTGCTACCAGAATGTAAGTGTTTGAGTATGATGGTGGGAATGGACCCATGAAGTCAATTCCCCATACATCAAACAATTCTATCTCTAATATCCCTTGTTGAGGCATGGCATATCCGTGAGGCAAGTTACCAGCTCTTTCGCAACTGTCACAGTTACGCACAAACTCTCGGGCATCTTTATAGAGAGTAGGCCAGTAGAAGCCACATTGGAGGACTTTAGTGGCTGTTCGCTCACTTCCAAAATGTCCTCCATACTGTGATCCATGGCAGTGCCATAGGATCCTTTGTGCTTCTTCTCTGGGTACACATCTGCGGATTATTCCGTCTGCACATCTCTTAAAGAGATACGGCTCATCCCATAGGTAGTACTTGGCATCTGAAATTAATTTCTTTCTTTGCACTCTGCTGTACTCCTGTGGTATGAACCTCATAGCTTTATAATTTGCAATATCTGCAAACCATGGAGCTTCCTGGATGGCAAAGAGTTGCTCATCTGGGAAAGTCTCAGAAATCTCAGTAGAAGGGAGGGACGCCCCAGTTACTGGTTCTATTCGGGACAGATGATCAGCTACCTGGTTCTCTGTCCCTTTTCTGTCTCTTATTTCTATATCAAACTCTTGCAGAAGCAACACCCATCTTATAAGCCTGGGTTTTGAATCATGCTTTGTGAGTAAGTATTTAAGAGCAGCATGGTCAGTGTACACAACCACTTTGGATCCCACTAGATAGGATCTAAACTTGTCAATGGCATAGACCACTGCAAGTAACTCTTTTTCTGTGGTTGTGTAATTCTTCTGTGCATCATTTAGAACACGGCTGGCATAATAAATGACGTGCAGAAGCTTGTTATGCCTCTGTCCCAACACTGCACCAATGGCATGGTCATTGGCATCACACATTAGTTCAAATGGCAATGTCCAATCTGGTGCAGAGATGACTGGTACTGTGACCAGCTTGGCTTTCAGGGTCTCAAATACTTGCAGACACTGTGTGTCAAACACAAATGGTGTGTCAGCAGCTAGCAGGTTGCTCAAAGGTTTTGCAATTTTCGAAAAATCCTTTATGAACCTTCTGTAGAATCCTGCATGCCCCAGAAAGCTTCTGATTGCCTTAACATTGGCAGGTGGTGGTAATTTTTCAATTACCTCTACCTTTGCCTTATCCACCTCTATTCCCCTGCTTGAAATTTTGTGCCCAAGGACAATTCCTTCAGTCACCATAAAGTGACATTTCTCCCAGTTTAAAACCAGGTTAGTCTCTTGGCACCTTTTCAGGACAAGTGCTAGGTGGTCAAGACAGGAGCTGAATGAGTCTCCATATACTGAGAAGTCATCCATGAAGACTTTAAGAAATTTCTCTACCATATCAGAGAAGATGGATAGCATGAATCTCTGAAAGGTTGCAGGAGCATTACACAGACCAAAAGGCATCCTTCTGTAGGCAAACACGCCAGAAGGGCAAGTAAATGCTGTTTTCTCTTGGTCCTGAGGATCTACTGCAATTTGGTTGTAACCTGAATAGCCATCCAAAAAGCAGTAATAATCATGACCAGCTAGTCTTTCTAGCATTTGGTCTATGAATGGTAAAGGAAAATGATCCTTTCTGGTGGCTGTATTGAGCCTTCTGTAGTCAATACACATGCGCCACCCTGTGACTGTTCTTGTAGGAACCAGTTCGTTTTTTTCATTATGAACCCCTGTCATGCCTCCCTTTTTGAGGACAACTTGGACAGGGCTCACCCAGGGGCTATCAGAAATAGGATAAATAATCCCAGCCTCTAGTAATTTAGTGACCTCTTTCTGCACTACCTCCTTCATGGCTGGATTTAGCCTCCTTTGTGGTTGGACCACTGGTTTGGCATTATCCTCCAACAGGATCTTGTGCATGCATCTAGCTGGGCTAATGCCCTTAAGATCACTTATGGACCACCCAAGAGCTGTCTTGTGTGTCCTTAGCACTTGAATCAGTGCTTCCTCTTCCTGTGGATTTAAAGCAGAGCTTATAATCACTGGAAAAGTGTTACCCTCTCCCAGAAATGCATACTTCAGGGATGGTGGTAGTGGTTTGAGTTCAGGTTTGGGAGGCTTATCCTCCTCCTGAGGAATTTTCGCAAATTCCTTTGTTTCCTCTGGTTCTTCTTGATCAGGTTGAGCATCTTTGAAGATGTCCTCAAGCTCTGATTCTAGGCTTTCAGTCATATTGATCTCTTCTACCAGAGAGTCAATAATGTCAGCGCCCATGCAGTCATTTGTTGTGTCTGGATGCTGCATAGCTTTTACAGCATTCAACTTGAACTCATCCTCATTGACTCTCAGGGTTACTTCCCCTTTTTGTACATCAATGAGAGTTTGTCCAGTTGCTAGGAAAGGTCTTCCTAGAATGAGAGTTGCACTCTTGTGCTCCTCCATTTCCAGCACCACAAAGTCAGTTGGAAAGGCGAATGGCCCAACCTTGACAATCATATCCTCTATTATGCCTGATGGATGTTTAATGGAGCCGTCAGCAAGTTGGAGGCATATCCGGGTTGGTTTGACTTCTCCAGTCAACCCAAGCTTTCTGATAGTGGATGCAGGTATTAGATTGATGCTTGCTCCAAGATCACATAGGGCTGTCTTGGTGCAAGCACCTTCTAATGTGCATGGTATCATAAAGCTTCCTGGGTCTTGAAGCTTTTCTGGTAAGCTTTTTAGAATGACTGCACTGCATTCTTCAGTGAGAAATACTTTTTCAGTTTCTCTCCAATCCTTCTTATGACTTAAGATCTCTTTCATGAACTTAGCATAAGAAGGTATTTGCTCAAGTGCCTCTGCAAACAGAATCTTTATTTCAAGAGTCCTATGATAATCTGCAAAGCGGGCAAATTGCTTATCCTGCTCCGCTTGGCGGAGTTTCTGAGGATAAGGCATCTTGGCTTTATATTCTTCAACCTTAGTTGCTGCAGGCTTATTCCTTACAGAAGTGGTTGAAGAATCCTTTTTAGAGGGATTACTGTCAGCACTCTCAGGTGTCTGATCCTCCCTTGACGACTGAACGCCAGGAATGGGTGAAGATTGGGCGTTTAACGCCAACTTCTCCCCCTTTTCTGGCGTTTGAACGCCAGAACTGGGCAAGGAATGGGCGTTTAACGCCAGCTTTCCTTCCCTTTCTGGCGTTTGAACGCCAAAAGTATTCCTCTCTGGGCTCTTACTGTCCTCAGAGGGATTTTGGGCAGTGGCTTGGTTATCCTCTGTCAATTGTTCCTTATTTGACTTTTTGCTCTTTTGAGTGGTGTCGTTCAGTGTCTTCCCACTCCTCAGTTGAACTGCTTGACACTCTTCTGTTATCTGTTTAGATATCTGCTGTTTTGCTCGATTCAACTGCAGTTCTATGTTCTTGTTAGCAACTTTAGTTTCATGGAGCATCTCTTTAAATTCTGCTAACTGTTCTGTCATCAGGAGCAATTGTTGATTAAGCTCAATCATCTGTTCTTGAGGATTAGGATCAGTGACTACTGCCATGACTTCCTCTTTTGGAGAGAACGCATTGCTAGAGTACAAATATTGATTTCTAGCAACAGTGTCTATAAGCTCTTGAGCTTCTTCAATTGTCTTCCTCATGTGTATAGATCCACCAGCTGAGTGGTCTAGAGACATCTGAGCTTTTTCTGTAAGTCCATAGTAGAAGATGTCTAACTGTACCCACTCTGAAAACATTTCAGAGGGGCATTTTCTTAGCATACCTCTATACCTCTCCCAGGCATT
The DNA here is from genome assembly GCF_014773155.1 of Arachis stenosperma. Classification (NCBI taxonomy): domain Eukaryota; kingdom Viridiplantae; phylum Streptophyta; class Magnoliopsida; order Fabales; family Fabaceae; genus Arachis; species Arachis stenosperma. The sequence continues at coordinate 53,032,275 of NC_080385.1, read as the reverse complement.
ATAAAGGGATTCATTATCCTCTTGTTTAAAGCCTTGGATGTCTAGCCTTAGCTGTGTCATCCTCTTTGGAGGGTAAAAATGATTCAGGAATTTGTCTGATAACTGTTTCCATGTCTTTATGCTTGCTGTAGGTTGGTTATTCAACTACCTTTTAGCTTGATCTTTTACAGCAAATGGAAACAGTAATAGTCTGTAGACATCCTGATCCACCTCTTTATCATGTACTGTGTCAGCAATTTGTAAGAACTGTGCCAGAAACTCAGTAGGTTCTTCCTGTGGAAGACCGAAATACTGGCAATTTTGCTGCACTATGATAATGAGTTGAGGATTTAGCTCAAAGCTGCTTGCTTTGATGGGGGGTGTACAGATGCTACTCCCATATGCAGCTGTAATGGGGTTAGCATATGACCCCAGAGTCCTTCTGGACTGATCAATCTCACTTAGGTCCATAATGGATAAAGGGAAATGATATGGATTGCAAATAGATAATTTTTTTTTAATTATCCGAAAAAGATAAAATAAAACAAAAGAAAAATAAAATAACAATTCGAAAATTAAAAGAAAATAAGATCAAAGCAAATTGAAAACTGAATCAATTAGTTAATTAAAAAGATTTTGAAATTAGCAATTAGAAAGATATGATTGAAAAATTTTTATGAAAAATATTTGATTTTTGAAATGAGGAAAGAGAAAAACAACAAAATGACACCAAACTTAAAATTTTTAGAAAATCAAACACTAATTTTCGAAAAATTCAAGGGAAAAACACAAAGAGGACACCAAACTTAGAATTTTTACGGATCAAAAAGGGACTGAAGACATGCAAATTCAAAAATTAAAAGAAAAACAAAAGCATGCAATTGACACCAAACTTAAAATATGAAACTAGACTCAACTAAAAGACTCTAAACCAACAAAAATAAAACAGTCCTAATCTAAGCAACAAGATAAGCCGTCAGTTGTCCAAACTCGAACAATCCCCGGCAACGGCGCCAAAAACTTGGTGCACGAAATTGCAATCACACTTTTGCAATCCCGCACAACTAACCAGCAAGTGCACTGGGTCGTCCAAGTAATACCTTACGTGAGTAAGGGTCGATCCCATGGAGATTGTCGGTTTGAAGCAAGCTATGGATATTTTGTAAATCTTAGTCAGGATATCAAAGATTATCAGGGTTGATTGTGAAAAGTAAAAGAACATGAAATAAGTACTTGTTTTGCAGTAATGGGGAACAGGCTGAGGTTTTGGAGATGCTCCATCTTCTGAATCTCTGCTTTCCTACTGTCTTCTTCATCAAACACGCAAGGCCCCTTCCATGGCAAGCTGTATGTAGGGTTTCACCGTTGTCAATGGCTACCTCCCATCCTCTCAGTGGAAATGTTCAACGCACCCTGTCACGGCACGGCTATCCATCTGTCGGTTCTCAATTAGGCTGGAATAGAATCCAATGATTCTTTTGCGTCTGTCACTAACGCCCCGCCCTCAGGAGTTTGAAGCTCGTCACAGTCATTCAATCATTGAATCCTACTCAGAATACCACAGACAAGGTTTAGACCTTCCGGATTCTCTTGAATGCCGCCATCAATTCTAGCTTATACCACGAAGATTCTGATTAAAGAATCCAAGAGATATCTACTCAATCTAAAGTAGAAGGGAGGTGGTTGTCAGGCACGCGTTCATAGTTGAGAATATGATGAGTGTCACGGGTCATCATATTCATCCGGGTTAAGAACAAGTGATATCTTAGAACGGAAGCAAGCATGATTGAATAAGAAACAGTAGTAATTGCATTAATCCATCAAGACACAGCAGAGCTCCTCACCCCCAACCATGGGGTTTAGAGACTCATGCTGTAAGAAGTACACAAGGAAACGTGTAAAGTGTCATGAGGTACAGATACAATGTCAAAAGATCCTATTAATAGTGAACTAGTAACCTAGGGTATACAGAAATGAGTAAATGACGTAAAAATCCACTTCTGGGTCTACTTAGTGTGTGCTTGGGCTGAGCATTGAAGCTTTCATGTGTAGAGACCTTTTCTGGAGTTAAACGCCAGCTTTCATGCCAGTTTGGGCGTTTAACTCCAATTTTTATGCCAGTTCCAACGCTAAACGCTGGAAATTCTGAGGCTGATTTGCAATGCCGGTTTGGGCCATCAAATCTCGGACAAAGTATGGACTATTATACATTGCTGGAAAGCCCAAGATGTCTACTTTCCAACGCCGTTGAGAGCGCGCCAATTGGGCTTTTGTAGCTCCAGAAAATCCACTTCGAGTGCAGGGAGGTCAGAATCCAACAGCATCTGCAGTCCTTTTCAGCCTCTAAATCAGATTTTTGCTCAAGACCCTCAATTTCAGCCAGAAAATACCTGAAATCACAGAAAAACACACAAACTCATAGTAAAGTCCAGAAAAGTGAATTTTAACTAAAAACTAATAAAAATATACTAAAAACTAACTAAATCATACTAAAAACATACTAAAAACAATGCCAAAAAGCGTATAAATTATCCGCTCATCAGGCAGCAACGACGCGTGCGCGTACAGTGCGCGTGCGCATCACCATACGTGTAGCAATCATGGCAAATCTTATATCATTTCGAAGCCCCAGATGTTAGCTTTCCAACCCAACTGAAACCGTATCATTTGGACCTCTGTAGCTCAAGTTATGGCCGATTAAGTGCGAAGAGGTCGGCTTGACAGGTTTTGCGATTCCTTCATTTCTTCATGAGTTCTCCATTTTTACATGCTTTTCCTTTATTCCCTTAATCCAATCTTTGCCTTCTAAATCTGAAATCACTTAACAAACATATCAAGGCATCTACTGGAATCAAGGTGAATTAAATTTAGCTATTTTAAGACCTAAAAAGCATGTTTTCACTCTTAAGCACAATTAACGGAGAAGTTATAAAACCATGCTATTTAAATGGATAAATGTGGGTAAAAGGTTATAAAATCCCCTAAATCAAGCACAAGATAAACCCTACAAATAGGGTTTATTAGCACTCCATGCTTTCCTTCTAGACCCATATACAGTGGCATTCCTCCAATCATGGTTCCTATACATTGAAGCTTTGACCTTAATGAGCCTAATACCAAATTTCCAACCACAACACAACTCGTTCTTACTTTTAATTCCACAAAGAGCTCTAAGTTGTCCATCCATTTCAATCAAACCATATTCAAGTGAGAAGGTGAAGCTTAGAGGTAAGGATTTTACCCATTTGAATGTTGTGTTGGATGATGTCTTGGGGAAGGGAGTCTCCCCACACTTAGACAATGCAAGGTTGACTTCCTCATGCTCTTCTTTGGATATCCCCACCTCTTGACAAGTTTCTTCACTTTCAACCTTTTCCCCTTTGGCATTTAGCTTGGTGTTGTCTTCAAGAATCTCAATTTCTTGCCCAATGGGAGGTGATTTAATTTTGGATATGAATTCATTGATGAATGAATCCATTTCTTTATCAACCTCTTCATATTCTTCAATTTCAATATACACCATGCCAACTTTTTTTCCTTGGTAACTTGCTTTCAATTTATTCTCTTCTTCATTGTTCACTAAGGGTATGGGAGGTTGTGCACACTCTTCTATTATTCTAACTCCATGTCCAATAGGGAGAGATTCAATTGTAGATAGAAACTCATCCATAATTGGATCTATTTCTTGATCAACCTTCTCATATTCTTCAATCTTGATATGCTCCGGAGGTTGTTGAGATTCACATGGCGGTTCCACATCTCTTAAATCTTGGACCACTTCCTCCTTTGTTTCAATAACCGTAGGCTTCTCCAATTGCTCCACTACTACTACCGATTCTTCCTTTTTCACCGGATTTTCTGATATCTTCTCCATGCTTTGCTCTTCCTTTGGCTTTTCACATGGGGCTACGGAAACAACTTGAGTATTCAAACATTGGTGGGCTAAAGCGTGCACCACCTTGGTCAAGTTGGTCACAAACTCAAGTGTATCCCGCTTCATGGCTTCTTGTCCTTGAAGTAACAAAGTGAGAGAATCATCTATTGGGGCTTGGGGTGAATAGGACGGTTCATTATTTTGGAGAGAGGGTTCATGGTAGGAAGGTGGTTCCTCTTAGTAAAATTGTGGAGAAGATGTGCATTGAGGTGGTTCTTGGTAGTAATCTTAATGGGGTTGTGGTGGTTCTACGGGTTCTTGCTTATAATGATTACAAGGATGTGGTATGGGTGATTGGTCATATGATGGATGTGGATCATAGGGAGGTGCTTGGTAGAAAGGGGCTTGTGAGTATAGTTGAGCATCATGTTGAGGATAAAATTCATAGGCATATGGTGGTGGTCAATTATCACAAAAGGAGTCACCATAGCCATTGAATTGGCATGCATTAGGATGGAAATTATACCTATAAGTGTCCGGAGGTTGTTGTCAATAGGAGTGATCAATTCCTTGAGGCTCCTCCCATCTTTGATGGTTCCATCCTTGGTACATGTTATCATTGAAGTTCACATTCCCTACAACACAATTAGAGCCAAACACATAGCCAAAGTGAGAATTCATTATGGAAAAACAAAATAAAACTAACAAAACTAGTAATCAAGCAAAAGACAAGCTATTTACAATATTCACATATGTACAATAACCAATAACATAACACCATTGCAAGTCCCCGGCAACGGCGCCTTTTTGATGATTGGATTTTTAACGGTTTAGAATTTCACCAATGAAGTCTCGTTGTAAAGTATAGTCTCTAAACCAACAATAATCCTTTCATACAAAAATTTGTTTGTCACAAGTACAAACCCCTAAAATCTATAAACCGAAGTATTTAAACCTCGGGTCGTCTCTCAAAGGACTTGCAGGGTATTGTTCTTGTTATTGGTTATGGATTTGTTTATTTTGGGGTTTTGAATGAAAAACATGAATAGTAAATGGTAATGAAATTTTATTAACATAATGGTCTTGGCAAGGTTTGGTGGTCAAGGATCTCTCTCATTATCACTAGCCACAATTATGATAGTTGCAAGGATCAATTCCACTAAGTAATCCTTTAACAAGTAGCAAAGGAAAGTCAAGTGAGTTATATCAATCCAAATCCATAAATCCTAGCTTTCCAATAATTGAATTAATGAAGGCTAGAGTCAATGGCTATCAACTATCAATCACTTGGACATTAGTAACTCAAGAAATCCTAAGTTACCTTCCCAAGCCAAGAACATAAAATTCTACTCTAACATCCTTCCAAGCATTTTATCAAACTCTTGGAAGGTACAAAAGAAAAGTATAGTAAATCACAACAAGAATGAATTCTAACAACAATTGAATGCAAAGAATTAACAACAACAATCAAGGAAATCACAATTATCATGAATTACCTCAAATTGCATTATTAAAAGAAAATAAAGAGAACAAGAGTATCTCAATTACAAAACCTAGAAACAAAATAAGAGAAATTACAACAAGAGAATAGGGATAGAAAGAAGAACCAAAGTGTAGCAATCATCGATTGAAGGTAGAAGTAGAAGGAGACTTGAATTAAACATAGAACTATGAGATCCTAATCTAACCCTAATTCCTAATCCTAGAGAGAAGTGAGAGCTTCTCTCTCTAAAACTAACTAACCCTAATCCTAATGAGTGTGTGTGAACTAAAAAATGCTAGAATGGTAGAATGATCATTCCCCCCTTCAATCCTTGATCCTTTAAAGCATTTTGGTGCCAAAATTGGTTGCAACTTGGCCCCACAGCTTCCCAGAAATTGCTGGGTACGTTTTCTATTTAAAAATCACGTGCAGCCTTTGGCGCGGACGCGCACGATACGCGTGCGCGTCCCTGGCTGATTTAGCAATGTGCGCGCAAGCGCCTTTTGCGCGTGTGCGTCCTTGGCCGGGATCAATTATTTGGCTTTTTATGCTTCTCTCCACTTGCATGCTTCCTTTCTTGCTTCTTTGATCCATTCCAAGCCTATTTCATCCTGAGATTACTAGCAAACACATCAAGGCATCTTATGGAATCAAGAGAGAATTAAAATTATCAAATTAGAGGCCTAGAAAGCATGTTTTTACAATTAAGCACAAATAAGGGAGAGATCACAAAATCATGCTAATTCATTGGATAAATGTGCGAAAAGGTTAGCAAAATACTCTAAATTCAACACAAGATAAACCCTAAAAATGGGGTTTATCACGTACGCATAGACTTGTGCATCTGCACACTTTGTGAACCTTTCCTGTGCGTACGCAGGAGTAACTGTGTGCACGCACACTAGGCGATACTCTAAATGACCGCGCGACGCGTTCGATGCAATCCATGTGCTCTGATTGGGCGGCTGTGCATACGCACACGTTTCTGTGCTCATCTCCTTTGATTCTTCATGTTTTATCCATTTTGCATGCTCTTCTTCCATTTTCTCCAAGCCATTTCTACCTTATACACCTGAAATCACTCACAAACAACATCAAGGCATCGAATGAAAGGCAAATGGAATAAAATAGACTAAATTAGGCACAAAAGAGCATATTTTCCTAATTAAGCATAAATTGGGAGGAAAGTTCAAAAGCATGCTATATTGCTATTTAAGGGAATAAGTGCAAGTTTATATGATGAAATCCATTCAATTCCAACAAAAAATCATCATCAAATATGGAATCATCAGTTCCCCCACACTTGAACACTAGCATGTCCTCATGCTAAACACATTTAAATGAGATAGATGAAAAGGGAAAATGACTTATTTTACACTACTTAAATGCATGCAACTATCCTAAGGCTATTTTCCGATATATGCTATGGTGAGAGTTAGTAGAAAGAAACCATAAAATTCCAATCCATCACAAGAAAGCTTTAAGGCCAATGCAAAGAGTTCGTGCCCAAAGATCAATGTCGAAAGAATTGAATTGAAAATTTCAAAACTATCCAATTAAACAACTTACAAGAAGATATAATATGAGACGTAAGAACATAGAATTGAGGGATCGAACCCCTCATCGGATGTGTATTCACTTAATTCGCTCAGTGTTTAGGGTTTAACCACTCAATTCTCCTTTTTATCATACTTTTCAAAGAATTACAAGTCATCTAACAATCAACTAGTATTTAATGCATGAATAACAAATATCATGAGGTCTTTGGAGGAATGTAATGGGGCTAGGGTTTAGGTAGGATGAATATCGTTAAGTGGACTTAAAGAATTAGTTCTTTGATTAACTTGAGTGTCCACCTAATCCTATATCACCTATGTACACATAACAATACCACCTATCTACCCATTTTCTTTTTCTATCTGACCTTACTCATGCATTTTCTTTCAAAACATGGCATATGCATCCTTTATCTAGCTCTTTTATTTCATACTTCGTTATGCACACGTTTTTTTTTAAAGTTGAACTATAGATGCACATGTCTTAATTAATGAAATGCATGAGCATTACCTAATTGGCAAAAATTTTTCACAACGAGTTCATGCCTCTCTCACCAATGTTTTCCAAAATTCCCCCACACTTAGAATATACATACTAATCCACCCAAGCTAATCAAAGAGTAATTCAAAGACATCCATGGTTTTTTGCTTAAGGGGAGTAATGTGCTTATCATCAAAACAAAAGGGGATTCATAGGCTCAAAAGGGGTTTATAAAGGTGAATGCAAAGGTTGGTCATATAGGTTAGTGAGTTTAACATCAAAGATGGCCTCAATCATGCTAAATGCATCCAAACACAAATACAGGACATAAAGAATCATGCAAATTAATGATCACAATAAAAAAGGAGTTTAATCACACAAGAACAACATCATGGTTGAAAGATGCAACCATCTATTAAAGCTTAAATCTGATGCCAGGGCATTTTGGCCAGTTTCACTGACCTTTCTTTACTGTTTTTAGGGTAGTTTCATGCATTTTCTTAAGAAATAAGCTAGTTCTGGGAGGATATTCACTTACATCTTGATTCTAGCATACATTATGCACTTTACATGATTTCATGAGAATTTTTGCATGAATTATATGACAAATTGGATGATGCATGACTCATGACTTGGATTATAACTTTGATGCACTTTAGGACAAAGGAAGCAAAGAAGAACCACGTTAGCAGCCACATTAGTTTAACTAACGTGACCTCTAACGTGGAATGGGAGCTAGCTTGCAAAGTTAGTGAGAAAGGTAATCGCCAATAACGCCCTCGAAGCCATCATAGCCCACGTTAAGAGTCACGTTAATTAAGTTAACGTGAACTCTAACGTGGAAGAAGACAATAAGGCCAACGTTAGTGACACTCTCCATTGTCACTAACGTTGGACCAAGCACATAATTGGCCACGTTATTTGCCACATTAACTTAGTTAACGTGGACTCTAACGTTAAGAAGCAAAAGAGAAGACAACATTAGTGACATTAACCATTGTTTGTCACTAACGTTGGCCAAGCCTCCATGAGCCACGTTAACTCCCACGTTAACTTAGTTAACATGGAAGCTAACGTAGAGAGAGTAATTGATCGCCAACGTTAGTGACACTTACCTTTGTCACTAACGTTGGGGTGAACCACCAAGAGCTACCATGAGCAACGTTAACTCCCACGTTAACTTTGTTAACGTAGAAGCTAACGTGGATAAAGAGATGATGAGCCAACGTTAGTAACACTCATCTTTGTCACTAACGTTGAAGATGGCTAGCATGACTACGTTAGAAGCCACGTTAACTTAGTTAACGTGGACTCTAACGTAAGGAGAAGGGGTGACTCACCACGTTATTGGGAAAGGTAAGTCCCAATAACGTATGCGAAGGACCAAGAGGCAACGTTAGTGGTCACGTTAGTGCCACTAACGTTGAAGTCAACGTGATCATATTTGGGTTAGGAACGTTAGTGAAAAAGGTGATTGTCACTAACGTTCTCGAACCCACACTTTCACTTAACGTTGACACCACTAACGTCATGAGCCAAAGTCTCTGCCTACTTTACATTTTCTCTCTGCAAGCAAAGCTAAGCCCAATAAAGAGGATAACTGCTTCAAACTCAAGATTCAGAGGCCCATACCCAAGACTTGAAGAGCCAACTAGAAGATCAGAAAAGTAGTATATATAGGAGTAGCTTTGAATTAAAAGGAGGTTGGAAACTTTAGGAGCCTTGGGCATAGAACTACTCTCTGTATTTTTTACTTTCTCTGCAACTTCCAGTTTCACTTTCATGATGTATTCTCCATCTTTGTTTTCATTTTCCAGAGCTATGAACAACTAAACCCATTTCATTGGGTTAGGGAGCTCTGCTGCAATTTGATGGATCAATATTAGTTTTCATTTTTCTTCTTCTATCTTTTCTCTTGATTTTACTAGAAAGCTTTCAATCTTCATCTAATTGGGTAGTTATCTTGGAAAAAAACTATTCATACTTGGATCTCTTCGGAACCTTGGAAGAGGAATGAAGAGATCATGCTAGAAATGCTTTCTCATGCTGGACCAAATTGGATTTGGATGGATATGTGACTATAATCCTACCAATACTTGATTTGGGAATGCATGTGGTATAATCAGTGACCATACTTCATCTCTTCTCATGAGCAATTGACCAAGGAATTGGCTATTGATCAAGATTTGAGAGATTGGATTACTAAGGAATTGGAATTCGATCACTTAAGATTGCCAAGGAGATCAATGAATGCATTGATTGAGGAAGAGATGAAAATGAATTTGATCCGGAGAATGCAACATCTCCTAAGCCCAATGAACCCCCTATTTCTGATCTTACCCATTCTCTTTACTTTCTGCCATTTAATTTTATGAGCATTTCCCCCATTCCCATTTAAGATTCTGCAATTTACTTTCTGCCATTTACATTCAGCTCTTTCTTTCTAGCATTTATTTTTTTCTGCTATTTAATTTTCTGCAATTTAATGTTCTGCAAATCTCAAATCAAATTCTGGTTCACTCAACTAGAACATTCATCTAATTAAAGTTGCTTGATCAATCAATCTCTGTGGGATTCGACCTCACTCTATAGTGAGTTTTTGCTTGACGACAATTCGGTACACTTGTCGAAGGAAATTTGTTGAGAGACAAGTTTCCATGCATTAAGTTTATGGCGCTGTTGCCGGGGATTGATTTTGTATCAACAATGATTAAGTTGGAGGATAACTAGATTGAGCATTTTTCATTTTGCTGATTTAAATTTCTGTTTGAGCAATTTATTTTCAGTTTCGGTTGTTTTTCTTCCCATCCCTTTACCCTTTTATTCCAGTTGTTTATAATCTTTTTCACTCACCCACTAACTGTTTGATATATTGCATCACTCACACTAACAGCATTTTTTTAACAAGAATAGTTTCTGCATTTATTTCCTTGCTTGCGCCTTGTTGATTGTATGACAGGGAGAAGAAGCGGGGCTTCAAGTTCCTTGATTCTGAATCTGAGAGGACCTTCCTGAGATTAAGGAGGGAAGCAAGAGGAAAAAGAGTAGTAGGTGCTGAAGAAGAGGAAGAATACTTCGAATCCAACATGGAAGAGAATTTGGAGAACAACCATGAAGAGGAGGCTCATAATCAAGGCCATGCCAACCATGCTGGGCAAGAAAGGAGGGTCTTAGGATCCTATATCAATCCTAATCCTGGAAACTGTGGGAGTAGCATTTAGAAACCCACCATACATGCCAACAATTTCGAGCTAAAACCTCAACTCATCACCCTGGTGCAGAATAATTGTTCATTTGGAGAAGGTGCTTAAGAAGACCCTAACCAACACTTGACCACCTTCATAAGGATTTGTGACACGGTGAAGTCTAATGGAGTCCACCCCGATGTCTATAGGTTGCTTTGTTCCCCTTTTCACTCAGGGACAAGGCATCCAAGTGGCTTGAATCCTTTCCAAAGGAAAGCTTGACAAATTGGGAGGAGGTAGTGAACAAGTTTTTTGCAAGGTTTTACCCCCCTCAAAGGATCAATAGGCTGAGAACTGAAGTGCAGACTTTTAGACAACAAAATGGTGAGACACTTTATGAAGCATGGGAAAGGTTCAAAGATCTAACAAGAAGATGCCCATTAGAGATGTTTAATGAGTGGGTGCAACTTCACATCTTCTATGAAGGTCTTTCCTATGAGTGAAAGAAGGCTGTGGATCATTCATCAGGAGGCTCTTTAAACAAGAAGAAAACCATTGAAGAAGCCATAGATGTCATCGAAACAGTTGCTGAGAATGACTACTTCTATGCCTCTGAAAGAAGTAACACTAGAGGAGTAATAGAGCTGAACCACATGGATGCACTGTTAGCCCAAAACAAGATGATCACCAAGCAACTAGCAGATCTTACCAAGAAGGTGGAAGAGAACCAGGTTGTAGCAGCCATCACCTCATCACCAACTCAAGAAGGAGTAAACATAGGAGAAGAAGGTGACTGGGAGCAAGCCAACTATGTGGGAACCTCACCTAGACAAGTCCATGATCCATACTCCAAAACTTACAACTCTGGATGGAGAAATCACCCCAACTTTGGATGGGGAAACCAACAAGACCAAGGCCAAGATCAAAGACGTCCAAATCCCAGTAACATAGCTCACCAACATGCCACACCTAGACCATATCAACACTCACATAACAACCCCTCTCAACACCTATACCAAAGCCAACCTAACCACTCTCATCCCTCCAATCTCAACTCACCATCACCTTCTGATGATAGGCTCTCAAGGATTGAGAACTTACTGGAGGACATATGCAAAGAGATTCAAGACAACAAGGTGTTCAAGGAGGAAGTGCGAGCTAACTTTAAGAACCAGGGAGACACCATCAAGAGGTTGGAATCTCAAGTAGGTTATCTCTCTGAGCACATTCCCAAACCTACAGATGGATTCCCAAGTGATACGGAGAAAATCCAAGAGGAGAAACAAAGAAAGTAAGATGGGAAGATTACAAGATGGTCACTATAAGTGGCCAGGAGACCAAGAACGAGCCAACCAAGCTGTTAGAACAACCTGAAGATACCTCAGCAGAGAAGCTGTAAAACCCGGTTAATTAACGGCTAATTAACCCATAAATGAGAATTTATTCTAGAAAGCCTAAAATGTGATTTTTATGGCTAAATGTGATAGAGGAGACTGAGACGAGAATTTTGGTACCAATTTTATAGAATTCGGACCAAGATTGGATCGAACGGGCCAAACCGGGCCAACCGGACCCAAAGTGGGCCCTTGGCCCAACATAACTAAACCAAAACCCTAGTTTTCAGCACTCTCTCTCCTCACACAACACCAAACACGCTGAAAAAGAGAGGAAATGGGGGAAGAACACTCTCTCAAACTTCTATCTCTCACTTGATCTTCAAACCACCATAACTTTTGATCTAGAGCTCCGATTGCCGCTCCGTTTGCGGCCATGCGTTCACCGCGGAGAGCTCTACAAAACCCATACAACTAATCTTGAGGTAAGCCACGTGTTTCTGTTCGAAATTCCAGCCCTTATTTTCGAGTTTCATGGGTAAAATGTTGAGATTTTGGGTTCTTTGATGTTATAGGACCCAACTCTCTTGAAGGAGAAGGTTAATCTTGTCTCCTTGGACCTTGGGTGTGGTAAGATTCTCAACCCTAGTGTAATTTTGTTGTTCTATGATGTTTGGGTTTTGAGATGTTGTGTATGGGTATGATGGTTGTGGCTTAGGTTGTGTATGTGTGGATATTGGAGCTTGATTGGTGACTTTGAAAAGCTTGGAAAGGGTTTGGTGGTGAAAAATCTGTTCTTGGAGGTGTTGAGGCCTTGAGAGCTTGTGGATAAGTGGTTTGGAAGTGCTCCGGGGGAGCTTCGGAAAATCGGCTAAGGTCTGGTTTCGGTTTCCCGTATCTAATATGTAATGTGGTAGGAAATACTTAGGCTAGAGGCCCTAAGATAGGCATTGAATTGTTGATATTGTTGAATGATTGAGACATATGATGTGGTCATATATGTGATGATGATTATTGATGCCTTGGTGGTATGATGTATGAGAAATATGCATGTTGTGACATATGCTTGATGATTGGTTATGGTTGAATTGTGGGTTGAACCATGTTGATGGTGAATATGATGTTGATTGTGCACAATAATGATTTATTGGAATTGGTGTTGTTGAGAATTGGCATGAGGAATAGTATATGATATGTCAATGTGTTTGAGTTTGAGCCACTTGGGTGAAGTGGGGTAAAATGATGAGATAGTGATTTTGGTAAATTGTGGTAATGTGTCAATGTGTGAGTTGAGGAGGCTTGATGTTGAATTTGATATATTTTGATTGATTTCAAAGAAAAGGGATAAACTTAGCATGTTTTGATTGGTTTTGAAAAGAGTTCGAAATGGCTTGTTTTGAAAATGACACTTTGTGGTTTTGTATGAAAATATGGTTTTTGGGCACACTTTGGCGGGACATAACTTGGACTACAGATCTCCGTTTTGTACCAAATCTATTTAGAAATGAAATTGGATCCGGGATGTCCATGCCGTTCAAAGAACGGGTGAAAAACGATTTAAATTGAGGAAGTTATGTCCATTGGAAGATTGGGGTCTAAATTTGTGAATTCTGCAGTGTTTAACTTAGAAAATTTTTAGCAGAATAACCCCTTGCGCGTGGGCGCACTTGGCGCGTACGCGCCGATCTTCCAGAAAGCGCCATCCACGCGTGCGCGTGATGTGCGCGGGCGCGCCGATTGTGCTGCACCCAATGCCCAGCCATTTTCCAGAGAGTTGTGCCAGAACTGTGCCAGCTTTGTGCCTGGGGCACGAGAGTATCCACGCGTACACGTGGTTGACGCGTGCGCGTCGATTGGCGAATTTTTAATCCACGCGTTAGCGTGCATGACTCTTGCGCGTCGATGAGTTTTCGAGGCCATCCACGCGTGCGCGTGGAGTGTGCGTACGCGTGGCCCTGTTTTCATCTCAAAGTTGATTTTTGAGTTTTAAAAGCCAAATCTCATACTTCTAAGCCTCCGATCTCACCACTTATGTCTTAAATCGTTATGATACGTCTAGCTATGAGAAGAAAGGCTAGTGAATGTGGTAACTTGCGAGTGAAGCAAGGGAAAAATGAATGATCAATGAGGATCATTGATGATTATGTGAGATGTGGAGGATGGTGGTGGAAGTGCTTGCTATGCCATTGGCCGAAGGGCCGTAATTTTTTATGAATTGGCTAGTTCTGGATTGAACCGTGAGCCAGAATAGCTGTGTATGCTATGAATATTGGCTGGTTATGGATTTAACCGTGAGCCGGGTGGCTGGTTATGGATTTAACCGTGAGCCGGATGGCTGGATTATTGCCGTGTTACGGCGGAGCCATGATTATGGCTATGTATAAATGCATGTATATGCTGTTAAATGAATTGTGAATGTTGCACTTCCACTATTGAAGATGAGAGTTTCCCTGGGAGAAAGCAGTGGCTAGCCACCACGTGCTCTAGGTTGAGACTCGAAGCTCTGTTATCCCTATGTCGTCAGGGTGGCCGGGCACTGTGAAATTCCCGGACGAGCTCACTCCCAAAATATTCACCTGTGATGGTGATGGATAAATATTCACCTGTGATGGTGATGGATAAATATTCACCAGTGATGGTGATGGATATGGATCATGATTATGATCAAGCTCATATTGAGCATACTCGAGTTAGGGAGACACGACAGAGGGACAGTCCAATGGTTAGCGACCAGGACTTGTCGGGTTGGCTCTATAACCGACAAGATGATATCATCAGCCACTAGGGACAGGCATTCATCATATGCATACTATGTGAATTGTTTGAGATTGCCTATTTGACTGCATATTACTTGCTAATTGTCTAAATGTCTTAACTGCTCCTATTTGTATATTCTTTGTCTGATATAACTGTGTTTGCTACATTATACTCCTGCTGGTGGTTGGGAGGTGAGAAGGAATTGGAAAGGGAAGTATTAGTTAGACTGAAGAATCTTTAGTCAGATGCCCTTATATGGTTTAGCTTGTTTATAAGCTTTGAAATTATCTGGAGGAAGTTCTAGGATTGCCTTTGGCTTTCCTCTATTATTATGTATTATATATGTGGAAGCTGTTACCATGCTGGGGACCTCTGGTTCTCACCCATGCGGATTTTGTGGTTTTCAGATGCAGGACGTGAGGTTTCCCGCTGAGGCATGCTGGAGACTTCTAGATTTGCGAAGATCCTTTGTTCTCGGGACTATGTTTTGGTTTATATGTTTTGCTTAGATACTTTTATCTCCATTAAATAATACAAACTGTGATGACTCCTCTTATGGGAGATTTTGGAGAATAGGTTTTATGTATTTGTGTCCCTTTGGGTTTCCTTTGGGGTTTTTATTATTTTATCATATGTATATATTGTTATGCTCGGACTGGTTATCTTCGCAGCCGGATCTTGAGTCTTGATATTCCTGTTTTTGACACTCCTTTGTATATATATAATCTCGCATTGGGTTATCCCTGTTCGTTACGTTAACGATCGGAGTGTTGCGCTTTTGAGTTGCGGTTTTTGTTTACCCCTTTTTCTACAAAGGCTCCTAGTTATAATCAATCATTCATACTACTATACGTACTAAATTTTTATTTTAGAGGTCGTAATACCTTGCCATCCCTGAATTATGACTTAAGCATAAGACTCTGTATGGTAGGGTCTTACATTATGGTATCAGAGCAGTTCGTTCCTGTAGAGCCTGAGGGATGGACTGACTATGCTTCTGTGCATTCTCTGTATGTGTGTTATGTGCTATTAGTATATCTGCTTGATATAATTGGCATAAACGTTCATGTGCATGCATTTGGGACTTTGAAGCACTAGACTTCCGATATTGAGACTGATCAACTTAATATCGATTGTTGGGTGTGTATAGGAACCAGATGGCGCCTCGTGGACGTGGTAGAGGTAGTGCGAGAGGTCGTACGAATGCTCGTGCACCGGAGAATAACCCTAATGACCCGGTGAACTTTATGGCTGCATTGGAGAACATGGCTGCTGCTATGCAAGCCACTGCTGAGGCTCTTGGTCAACAGATGAACAACCATGGTAATGATGGAGGTGGAGTTCAGGGCCCGATGACACTAGCAAACTTTTTGAAGGTTAATCCGCCTAAGTCCAAGGGAACTACTAGCCCGACTGAGGCTGATACATGGTTTCAGGCTATAGAGCGAGCGCTGCAAGCGCAAGTGGTGCCGGAAGGGCAGCGTGTCGAGTTTGCCACTTATATGCTCACCGGTGAAGCGTCGCATTGGTGGCAAGGCATCCGACGTCTTCTGCAGCAGGGTGATGACTATATCACCTGGAATGTCTTTCAAGAAGAGTTCTATAAGAAGTACTTTCCGACTTCTGCTAGGACGGCTAAGGAACTTGAATTGTTACAGCTGAAGCAGGGTACTATGTCCATATCAGAGTATACTGACAAGTTTGAGGAGCTGTTCAGGTTCTCTCGTATGTGTCAAGGGACTCCGGTGGAATATGAGGAATGGAAGTGTGTTAAGTATGAAGGAGGACTCCGGAGTGATATCTTCAGTTCAGTAGGGCCAATGGAGATTAGGACTTTCTCCGAATTGGTGAACAAGTGTAGGGTTGCTGAAGAGTGTGTGAAAGGGGCAACCGCTGAGAAAGGGAGTCACAAAGGATCATTCCCACAGAACCGAGGGAAGAGCTTTGCACCTAGAGGTCCGTCTTTCAAGAAGGGAAGCTCATTTAGGAGGCCCAACAACAACAACTCCGAAGGAAAGAAGTTTGGAAAGCAGCCTCAGAATGATCAAGCTTGTACTAGGTGTGGAAGTCACCATCCGGGAGCACCATGCAAGGCCGGATGGGGTTTGTGCTACAATTGTGGAAAGGCGGGGCATAAAGCCGCAAGTTGTCCTGAGAGGCAAAAACAAGGTGCTAGGAAAGCACAACAGACTGGTCGGGTGTTCACCACTTCAGCTATAGGTGCCGAGGGATCCGAGACACTTATTCGAGGTAACTGTGAAATGGCTGGTCAAACTTTAAATGCTTTATTTGATTCTGGAGCATCGTATTCATTCATTGCATTTGAGAAAGCCCATGAGTTAGGATTGAAGATTGTAACCTTAGGTTATGATCTAAGAGTGTACAATGCTACCCATGAAGCTACGGTAACTAGGCTAGGATGCCCGGAAGTTTCCTTTAGGTTCAAGCAGCGTGATTTTGTTCATAATTTAGTCTGCTTGCCGATGATCGGTCTTGATCTTATCTTGGGATTGGATTGGTTATCTAAGAACCATGTTCTGCTAGATTGTTCTACAAAGTCGGTGTACTTTATGCCGGAAGATACAGAAGGGCCGGTCGTGGTGAATAATTATTACTTGAATTCGATGATGGTGAACTGTTCCGGAACCGAGTGTCAGGGTATCATGTTGTTAACCGCGGGCGTTTCGGGTGATGATCAAAGGTTGGAGCAGATTTCGGTTGTGTGTGAGTTTCCGGAAGTGTTTCCCGATGATATTGATGAGTTTTCACCTAACCGAGAGGTTGAGTTTGCTATTGAATTGGTGCCTGGGGCGGGACCAATCTCAAGTGCTCCTTACAGGATGTCACCGTTAGAGATGAACGAGCTAAAGTCTCAGTTAGAGGATTTGTTGGGAAAGAATTTTATACGGCCAAGTGTCTCTCCGTGGGGCGCTCCAGTACTACTAGTGAAGAAGAAAGATGGGAGTATGCGGCTCTGTGTGGATTACAGGCAGTTGAACAAGGTTACAATAAAGAATAAGTACCCACTGCCAAGAATTGATGATCTCATGGATCAGTTACAAGGAGCTGGAGTTTTCTCCAAGATCGATTTGCGATCCGGTTATCACCAGATAAGGGTGAGGGGTGAGGATATCCCTAAGACTGCTTTCAGGACTCGTTATGGTCATTACGAGTACACTGTGATGTCCTTTGGGTTGACGAACGCTTCTGCGGTATTCATGGATTACATGAACAGAGTTTTCCGTCCATTTCTGGATAAATTTGTTGTTGTCTTCATTGATGACATACTAATTTATTCCAAGACTGAAGAAGAGCATGCGGAACACTTGAGGACCGTGTTGCAGATTCTAAAGGAGAAGAAACTCTATGCAAAACTGTCTAAGTGTGAATTTTGGAAGAGTGAGGTGAAGTTTTTGGGCCATGTGGTGAGTAAGAAGGGAATAGCCGTAGATCCAACTAAGGTGGAGGCTGTGATGGATTGGAAACAACCAACTACCGTAACGGAGATAAGGAGTTTTCTGGGCTTAGCTGGCTATTACCGAAGATTTATCAAGGGCTTTTCACAGATAGCTTTGCCAATGACAAAGTTAACCCGCAAAGACACTCCGTTTGTTTGGACTCCTGAGTGCGAGGAGAGCTTTCAGGCATTGAAGAAAAAGTTGACCACTGCACCTGTGTTAGTGTTACCCGAGCCGAATGAGCCATTTGAGGTGTATTGTGATGCCTCATTGAAGGGTCTAGGGTGCGTGCTGATGCAACATCGTAATGTGGTGGCATATGCCTCACGACAGTTGAGACCTCATGAAGTTAATTACCCTACGCACGATTTGGATCTCGCTGCGGTTGTGTTTGCCTTGAAGGTGTGGAGGCATTATCTCAATGGGGTTAAGTTCCAAGTTTTCTCTGATCATAAGAGCTTGAAGTATCTCTTTGATCAGAAAGAGCTTAATATGAGGTAGAGAAGGTGGATGGAATTGTTGAAGGACTACGACTTTGAGTTGCATTACCATCCGGGAAAGGCAAACGTAGTGGCGGATGCGTTAAGTCGGAAGTTGTTATATGCGGCTTGGATGATGCTTCAAGAGGAGAAGTTGCTCAAGGGATTCGAGAGTCTGAAAATTGGTGCTCGAGAAGTATCCGGAACTTTGTGTTTGAGCCGATTAGAAATCTCAAGTGACTTTAAGTCCGAACTCCTAAAGGCTCATCAAGATGATGAAGCGTTATGGAAAGTGTTACCGGCCATTGAGCAAGGAAAACAGTGGAGAGTGTCGGAAGAAAAAGATGGGTTATGGAGATTAAAGGGTAGGATCATTGTGCCGGATGTTGGCACTTTGAGGCAAGATATTTTAAAGGAAGCACACAAAAGTGGATTCTCTATTCACCCGGGAAGTACTAAAATGTACCATGATTTAAAGGCGATGTTTTGGTGGCCGGGTATGAAGAATGATGTGGCAGAATATGTTTCAAAGTGCTTAACTTGTCAAAAGGTAAAGATTGAACATCAAAAGACCTTCCGGGATGTTGCAACCTTTAGAGATTCCACAATGGAAGTGGGAAAGTATTGCAATGGACTTTGTGGCAGGATTGCCAAGGACTAGGGCTGGTTTTGATGCTATTTGGGTGATTGTGGACCGACTGACGAAGTCAGCTCACTTCTTACCCATTCGTATGACTTACACCCTTGAGGAGCTAGCACGGTTATACATAAAGGAGATTGTGAGACTTCATGGTGTACCTGCTACTATAATCTCTGATAGAGATCCTCGTTTCACTTCAAGGTTTTGGGGTGCATTTCAAAAAGCTTTTGGGACCCGACTATGCTTGAGCACAGCTTACCATCCTCAAACAGATGGTCAATCTGAGAGGACGATCCAAACACTAGAGGATATGTTGAGAGCTTGTGTTTTGGACCAACCGGCGAGTTGGGATCGGTATATGCCATTAGTGGAGTTTGCATACAATAATAGTTATCATGCGAGCATCGGAATGGCTTCGTATGAGGCCTTGTATGGGAGAAAATGTCAATCTCCGCTATGTTGGTATGAAGCTGGAGAGAAAATCTTGTTGGGGCCAGAAATGATAGCTGAGACTACTGAACAAGTCAAGAAAATCCGAGATAGGATGCTTACGGCGCAGAGTCGTCAAAAGAGTTACGCCGATCAGAGGCGAAAGCCCTTAGAATTTGAGGAAAGAGACCATGTTTTTCTTAAGGTTACTCCGACTACGGGAGTAGGTAGGGCGATTAAAGCAAAGAAGTTAAATCCTCGATATATTGGTCCATTTCAGATCCTGGAGAGGATTGGACCGGTGGCGTATCGGATGGCTCTACCACCTCATCTTTCGAATCTGCACGACGTGTTTCACGTGTCGCAGCTTCGGAAGTACACTCCTGATGCTAGCCATGTGTTAGAACCTGAGTCGGTTCAGTTAAGGGAAGATTTGACGCTTCCAGTGGCTCCGGTCAGAATTGATGATACTAGTATCAAACGGTTGCGTGGAAAAGAGGTTTCATTAGTCAAAGTGGCTTGGAGTCGAGGCAGTGTTGAGGAACACACTTGGGAACTTGAGTCGGAGATGCGAACAGACTATCCGCATTTATTCTCAGGTAATTGCATTTGAATTTTGTGGGCAAAATTCCCAATTAGGTGGGTAGAATGTAAAACCCGGTTAATTAACGGCTAATTAACCCATAAATTAGAATTTATTCTAGAAAGCCTAAAATGTGATTTTTATGGCTAAATGTGATAGAGGAGACTGAGACGAGAATTTTGGTACCAATTTTATAGAATTCGGACCAAGATTGGACCGAACGGGCCAAACCGGGCCAACCGGACCCAAAGTGGGCCCTTGGCCCAACATAACTAAACCAAAACCCTAGTTTTCAGCACTCTCTCTCCTCACACAACACCAAACACGCTGAAAAAGAGAGGAAATGGGGGAAGAACACTCTCTCAAACTTCTATCTCTCACTTGATCTTCAAACCACCATAACTTTTGATCTAGAGCTCCGATTGCCGCTCTGTTTACGGCCACGCGTTCACCGCGGAGAGCTCTACAAAACCCATACAACTAATCTTGAGGTAAGCCACGTGTTTCTGTTCGAAATTCCAGCCCTTATTTTCGAGTTTCATGGGTAAAATGTTGAGATTTTGGGTTCTTTGATGTTATAGGACCCAACTCTCTTGAAGGAGAAGGTTAATCTTGTCTCCTTGGACCTTGGGTGTGGTAAGATTCTCAACCCTAGTGTAATTTTTTTCTTCTATGATGTTTGGGTTTTGAGATGTTGTGTATGGGTATGATGGTTGTGGCTTAGGTTGTGTATGTGTGGATATTGGAGCTTGATTGGTGACTTTGAAAAGCTTGGAAAGGGTTTGGTGGTGAAAAATCTGTTCTTGGAGGTGTTGAGGCCTTGAGAGCTTGTGGATAAGTGGTTTGGAAGTGCTCCGGGGGAGCTTGGGAAAATCGGCTAAGGTATGGTTTCGGTTTCCCGTATCTAATATGTAATGTGGTAGGAAATACTTAGGCTAGAGGCCCTAAGATAGGCATTGAATTGTTGATGTTGTTGAATGATTGAGACATATGATGTGGTCATATATGTGATGATGATTATTGATGCCTTGGTGGTATGATGTATGAGAAATATGCATGTTGTGACATATGCTTGATGATTGGTTATGGTTGAATTGTGGGTTGAACCATGTTGATGGTGAATATGATGTTGATTGTGCACAATAATGATTTATTGGAATTGGTGTTGTTGAGAATTGGCATGAGGAATAGTATATGATATGTCAATGTGTTTGAGTTTGAGCCACTTGGGTGAAGTGGGGTAAAATGATGAGATAGTGATTTTGGTAAATTGTGGTAATGTGTCAATGTGTGAGTTGAGGAGGCTTGATGTTGAATTTGATATATTTTGATTGATTTCAAAGAAAAGGGATGAACTTAGCATGTTTTGATTGGTTTTGAAAAGAGTTGGAAATGGCTTGTTTTGAAAATGACACTTTGTGGTTTTGTATGAAAATATGGTTTTTGGTCACACTTTGGCGGGACATAACTTGGACTACGAATCTCCGTTTTGTACCAAATCTGTTTAGAAATGAAATTGGATCTGGGATGTCCATGCCGTTCAAAGAACGGGTGAAAAACGATTTAAATTGAGGAAGTTATGTCCATTGGAAGATTGGGGTCTAAATCTGTGAATTCTGCAGTTTTTAACTTAGAAAATTTTTAGCAGAATAACCCCTTGCGCGTGGGCGCACTTGGCGCGTACGCGCCGATCTTCCAGAAAGCGCCATCCACGCGTGCGCGTGATGTGCGCGGGGGCGCCGATTGTGCTGCACCCAATGCCCAGCCATTTTCCAGAGAGTTGTGCCAGAACTGTGCCAGCTTTGTGCCTGGGGCACGAGAGTATCCACGCGTACGCGTGGTTGACGCGTGCGCGTCGATTGGAGAATTTTTAATCCACGCGTTAGCGTACATGACGCTTGCGCGTCGATGAGTTTTCGAGGCCATCCACGCGTGCGCGTGGAGTGCGCGTACGCGTGGCCCTGTTTTCATCTCAAAGTTGATTTTTGAGTTTTAAAAGCCAAATCTCATACTTCTAAGCCTCCGATCTCACTACTTATGTCTTAAATCGTTATGATACGTCTAGCTATGAGAAGAAAGGCTAGTGAATCTGGTAACTTGCGAGTGAAGCAAGGGAAAATGAATGATCAATAAGGATCATTGATGATTATGTGAGATGTAGAGGATGGTGGTGGAAGTGCTTGCTATGCCATTGGCCGAAGGGCCGTAATTGTTTATGAATTGGCTGGTTCTGGATTGAACCGTGAGCCGGAATAGCTGTGTATGCTATGAATATTGGCTGGTTATGGATTTAACCGTGAGCCGGGTGGCTGGTTATGGATTTAACCGTGAGCCGGATGGCTGGATTATTGCCGTGTTACGGCGGAGCCATGATTATGGCTATGTATAAATGCATGTATATGCTGTTAAATGAATTGTGAATGTTGCACTTCCACTATTGGAGATGAGAGTTTCCCTGGGAGAAAGCAGTGGCTAGCCACCACGTGCTCTAGGTTGAGACTCGAAGCTCTGTTATCCCTATGTCGTCAGGGTGGCCGGGCACTGTGAAATTCTCGGACGAGCTCACTCCCAAAATATTCACCTGTGATGGTGATGGATAAATATTCACCAGTGATGGTGATGGATATGGATCATGATTATGATCAAGCTCATATTGAGCATACTCGAGTTAGGGAGACACGACAGAGGGACAGTCCAATGGTTAGCGACCAGGACTTGTCGGGTTGGCTCTATAACCGACAAGATGATATCATCAGCCACTAGGGACAGGCATTCATCATATGCATACTATGTGAATTGTTTGAGATTGCCTATTTGACTGCATATTACTTGCTAATTGTCTAAATGTCTTAACTGCTCCTATTTGTATATTCTTCGTCTGATATAACTGTGTTTGCTACATTATACTCCTGCTGGTGGTTGGAAGGTGAGAAAGAATTGGAAAGGGAAGTATTAGTTAGACTGAAGAATCTTTAGTCAGATGCCCTTATATGGTTTAGCTTGTTTATAAGCTTTGAAATTATCTGGAGGAAGTTCTAGGATTGCCTTTGGCTTTCCTCTATTATTATGTATTATATATGTGGAAGCTGTTACCATGCTGGGGACCTCTGGTTCTCACCCATGCGGATTTTGTGGTTTTCAGATGCAGGACGTGAGGTTTCCCGCTGAGGCATGCTGGAGACTTCTAGATTTGCGAAGATCCTTTGTTCTCGGGACTATGTTTTGGTTTATATGTTTTGCTTAGATACTTTTATCTCCATTAAATAACACAAACTGTGATGACTCCTCTTATGGGAGATTTTGGAGAATAGGTTTTATGTATTTGTGTCCCTTTGGGTTTCCTTTGGATCATATGTATATATTGCTATGCTCGGACCGGTTATCTTCGCAGCCGGATCTTGAGTCTTGATATTCCTATTTTTGACACTCCTTTGTATATATATAATCTCGCGTTGGGTTATCCCTGTTCGTTTCGTTAACGATCGGAGTGTTGTGCTTTTGAGTTGCGGTTTTTGTTTACCCCTTTTTCTACAAAGGCTCCTAGTTATAATCAATCATTCATACTACTATGCGTACTAAATTTTTATTTTAGAGGTCGTAATACCTTGCCATCTCTGAATTATGACTTAAGCATAAGACTCTGTATGGTAGGGTGTTACAGAAGCAGGAAAAAGATCACCAAGAATCCAAAATCTCACAACAGGGGTTGCTGAAACTCTATGCACCTTTCCCCCAATTACTCAATGGTGCTGTGGAGAAGAGAATATACTCAAGGTTTCTTGATTTGTTTGCATCCCTCCATGTAAACATACTATTCATCAAGACCCTCCAACAAATGCCGGCATACATAAAGTATATGAAGGAGCTGCTTCCCAGGAAAAGCTCACTCAAGGGAGGCCAAACTATAGTGATGAATAAGGAGTACAGTGCTCTCATTCAACCAGAGTTTCCTACAAAAAGAAAGGACCCAGGGAGTTTCTACATTCCCTGTGCCATAGGAGAAACCATGTTTGATAAAGGACTCTGTAATTTGGGAGCAAGCATCAACTTAATGCCCTTATCCCTTATGAAGAGGCTGCAGATCAATGAGATAATGCCCACAGATGTAGTCATCAGGCTGGCCGACAAAACTCAAAAACAAGCAATAGGAGTGGTGGAAAACGTGTTGGTAAAGGTTGGGAAATACTTCCTCCCAACAGACTTTGTCATATTGGACATGGAAGAGAATCACACTCACCCATATTGGGAAGACCATTCCTAGCTACAGCCAGAGCACTCATAAATGTGGAGCGAGGGGAGCTAATTCTGAGGATCCATGATGAACAGCTCATCTTCAATGTTTTCAAACGCTCACAAGAAACAGATCAAGAGAACAATGAACCAAGGAAGGATCACAGTGAGATACTGAAGGAAAAAACAAACATTGAAGCACAACCAGCACATTTGGGAATCCCATTGATTGAGGAACAAGGCAAACAGTAATTGTCACAGCTCAAAGAAAATCAGGAGGAACCTAAACCACCAGAATCATATGAAACCAGCAACAACATCTCTTTAGAGGAGGAGGTCACAAAGAGCAAGACAACATCACAAGGAACAAAGAAGAAGGTACCAAGGAGGTGGAGGAATAGGAAGATCCCTACAGAGGACTTCTCCCCAGGAGATAAAGTAATCTCAGCTTACTTCCCGGATATTCTCCCAAATCTCCCCATTGTACCATCTCAGTTACCTAAGGTCTTCACTATCAACCGAGTTCTCTCCTTAGAACATGTAGAGATCATTGATACAACCACTGGATATAGGTCTACTGCCAGAGGAAAAGACTTGAAGCATTATCAACCTCCCTGATGAAGGAGAAATATTAAGCTAGTGACGCTAAAGAAGCGCTTCATGGGAGGCAGCCCATGTTTTATATGCTTTTAGAAAATAGTGAATAATTCAATATTCATGAGTTCCAAACCAACCTTGACAAACACTTGATGAAATCCTTATTATGCAGTATATAGTGAAGAACAAGTTTGGTGTTCAAGGCATACCAAGAGTGCATGAATGCAATTTAGATCATGCTATTCTTGGAACCTTGAACAGAACCTTTTCATCATATTGCTATAAACTAAGTTTGGTATCACCCATGGTGCCACCAAGGTGCATATAAGGATACACATTTAGTTAGTTAGTTGGTATTCATGAATAAGCAAACTAATTTTTTCCTTATTACTCTTGCCGAAAAGTTTAGCTTTTTCAATGATATTAGTTTTTCTTTATTTTATTTTATAGGAAAAAGGAAAGGAGCATTGAAGGGGATTGATTGGACAATTGAATGAGGAAGGTTTGGACACCACAAAAGGAGGGTACTACACACGTGCCTCAAGGGGGGATGCATTGTTGCCATGCAACATTGAAAAGGATGAGACCATTGAAGACCGAACAAACTCCCTCATAAAGTTGATGATCCTTGTCCTCTTTCCATGCTAAACCCCATCCGTCCATCTTACACTCACAACATTTATCCAAACCCTTCATTTACCCACCACTTCCCTATATTAGTAGTTCTCCCTCCATACCCCTTTCACATTCCAAATTCCCCTCTTTTGTGCTTCTCCTTTTTCGGAACTCAGCATAAAAAATACCATCTCCCACTCTATTTCAACCTCGCCAATAGTCATTATCACTCCACACCCTTACCACCTTCACACACTAACCCCCATTCATGGCATCTTCAAGCTCTAAAAGAAGAAAGGGAAAGGAACCTATGGGGCAACATCCGTATGATGAAAAGAAATTTAGAAGCCTTCACCATGCATTGCAGTACGGGTGGATGGTTGATAAGAAAATAATTTATGAGCTTAGATTTCAAGTCAGAAAAACTGAGTGCCCGGAAATCACAAAGAAAGTAAAAATGAGAAGATGGGAGCTCCTCACTGATCCTGTTGTTAAGGAGAATGCAAATCTTATAAGAGAGTTCTATGCAAATGCGGTCCGATATGATAAGGCAGATGAGTCCTATACAAGCTTTGTGAGAGGAAAGACTGTGGATTTCAGTCCCATGAGTGTCATGAGGGCATTAAAACTACGGTCCATCCCATTTGAAGAGGAGAGTTATCATTCAAGAATGGACAACAGCCCCAATTATGACCAGATCGTGCAAGATATTTGTGTACCAGGAGCTGACTGGGAAAGATATGCGGATGGGAGACCAAGGTTCATCAAGAGAGGAGACCCCAACCCGGAAGCAAAAGGATGGTTCGAAATTGTAAGGAGATCCATCCTCCCAGCAGGGAACAACTCGGAGGTGAATCTCAAGAGAGCCACAATGGTGCACTGTATACTCAAAGGAGGAGAGATCAAGGTTTATGAACTCATAGCCGCAGGCATTAGAAAGATGGCAGAGAAAAGTGACTCAAGAAGAAAGTTAGGTTACCCCAGCACTATTTACCGACTATGCAACAAAGCTGGGGTGGTGTTTGAAGATGAGGACCCCGTGTGGATAAAAGAGGGCATTCCAATAACCGTTCGACGGATGCATGTTGCCGTATCCCCCCTGCCTCAACAGAAGCAAAGGAAGAGGCCAGTCCCTCAAGTAGTAGAAGGACAAGTCTTAGAGGGGCAAGCACCAGCCACTTTGGATATGCACCAACAACAGGAAGCCATTGATGGCCTATCTAGACAATAATTAGAAATCCAAGGAGCACAGAAAGAGCTTCAAATACAGATGATGGGGCAGCAAGAGGAATCACTCTCAAGATGGATGACTCAACAAGGGGAGTGGCAAAAGCAGATGATGGAGCAGCAACTGAGTCAAGGACAACAATGGAGTGAAACCTTCCACAGGATAGAATAAAGGCAAAATGAACAACAGGGATCCATCCAGAAGCTAATCAACATCCAAGCACATCAAGGTGCACATATACATGAGATGCATCGAAAACAAATAGAACAAGTAGAACTATTGGACGAGCAAAGGACATTCGCAGAAGGAGTTTACATGAGCAAGACTGGGCTTCATATAAACACTCAAGCCAGGCTCGGATACTTAGTAGGACAGCTGCCCAATTTGCATCCGGGAATCGCAAGGTATGAAGAAGTGAAGGATGAATTAGCACGAGAAGAAAGACAAAGGGTGGAAGAGAGCCATGAATCAGTAAGGAAGGCACTTAAGGATTGGAAACAAGCAAGACTGGCACGGATGCGAGGAAATGCAAGAGGACAAAAAGAAGACAAACAAGGAGGGGAGCATGGGCATCCACATGAGTAAAAGGTGGTGGAGTTCCTTCTTTGGCCCATCTTTTTCTATGCTTTAAATAAGGAAGATCTTGTATGAAATAGAACATGCTTCCATGATAGTTTGAACTTTTTTTTTTAAATCTGTCTTTAAAACTTTTCGTTGATTAGGTCTATGTTTGCTAGTCTGAATGTCACTGCATCTTTACCTTACTTAATTCTATTCTTGTCCTTTTTAATCAAATGAAAAGAGAATGAGTGTTTTATAAAGGACCAGAGTGGAGTTCATATTATGGAGTAAGTTCCTAAGTTTGTGGTGTAATCATAAGTTAGCTAAGTTGGTTCACCAACAAGGTGGGAAGACAACTATCTGTCCTGAATCCTATGCTTTGAACACACCCCATGAGACTAACTAAATAACAAGATCCTAATAAGAAAAGGGAAAGAAAAAGAAAGTGAAGAATAAAAGGAAAATAGCAAGAAAAGAGGCTAGGCACCAAGGGGTTGAGTCTTGAGGGATGTGTCTGTGGTGTTCTTGTACCAAAGATCTGCTTGGATTACTAAGCTCTCAGGGGTGCTTTATCACCTGGTAACTTGGGTTAACTAACCCGGGATTATCAGCTGAAAGTCCACTATCAAGAGCAATCTTTGCTACAGAACATTTAGTAGCCCAAAGAGGTGCTGGACACCAAGACCTCAAGGAAAGAAAATAAACAAACCATGTGCCTGTGGTGTGTATGTATGGGGGAGAGACATGAGGAATTAAGTCCTTAGGGGTGTTTCAACACCTAGTACCTTGAACCAACTGGTTCGGGAGTGTTGGTTGAAAGCTTATTCTAAAGAGTTGCCCCCTTACAAAGCATTTAGCCTAAGAACACAAATAAGCCCTGAAATGACAACAAAAGGATCAATGAATAAAAGTCTCATGGGATGCAATCAAGTGAGTATTCTAGGACATGATAAAGGTTTGTAAGCCAGTGAAGGAATGAACCTAAGTTGCTATGCATGAAACCACCATAAAACCAGGGAAATGACTTCCACAAGAATGATTCATTTCTCTTGGAATTCCATTCATCATTCTCTTGTTCCAGTACTTGCTTAGGGACAAGCAAGCTTTAAGTTTGGTGTTGTGATGCTAGGGCATTTTGGCCAGTTTCACTGACCTTTCTTTACTGTTTTTAGGGTAGTTTCATGCATTTTCTTAAGAAATAAGCTAGTTCTGGGTGGATATTCACTTACATCTTGATTCAAGCATACATTGTGCACTTTACATGACTTCATGAGAATTTTTGCATGAATTATATGACAAATTGGATGATGCATGACTCATGACTTGGATTAGAACTTTGATGCACTTTGTTGCTTGATTTCAGGACAAAGGAAGCAAAGAAGAACCACGTTAGCAGCCACGTTAGTTTAACTAACGTGACCTCTAACGTGGAATGGGAGCTAGCTTACAAAGTTAGTGAGAAAGGTAATCGCCAATAACGCCCTCGAAGCCATCATAGCCCACGTTAAGAGTCACGTTAATTAAGTTAATGTGAACTCTAACATGGAAGAAGACAATAAGGCCAACGTTAGTGACACTCTCCATTGTCACTAACGTTGGACCAAGCTCATAATTGGCCACGTTAGTTGCCACGTTAACTTAGTTAACGTGGACTCTAACGTTAAGAAGCAAAAGAGAAGCCAACGTTAGTGACATTAACCTTTGTTTGTCACTAACGTTGGCCAAGCCTCCATGAGCCACGTTAACTCCCACGTCAACTTAGTTAACGTGGAAGCTAACGTAGAGAGAGCAATTGATCGCCAACGTTAGTGAAACTTACCTTTATCACTAATGTTAGGGTGAACCACCAAGAGCTACCATGAGCAACGTTAACTCCCACGTTAACTTTGTTAACATAGAAGCTAACTTGGATAAAGAGATGATGAGCCAACGTTAGTGACACTCACCTTTGTCACTAACGTTGGAGATGGCTAGCATGACTATGTTAGAAGCCATGTTAACTTAGTTAACGTGGACTCTAACGTGGGAAGTAGGGGCACACTGGAACGTTAGTGACAAAGGTAAGTGTCACTAACGTTCTCGAAGGATTGGCATTACTACGTTAGAAGCCACGTTAACCTAGTTAACGTGGACTCTAACGTAAGGGGAAGGGGTGACTCACCACGTTATTGGGAAAGGTAAGTCCCAATAACGTATGCGAAGGACCAAGAGGCAACGTTAGTGGTCACGTTAGTGCCACTAACGTTGAAGTCAACGTGATCATATTTGGGTTAGGAACGTTAGTGAAAAAGGTGATTGTCACTAACGTTCTCGAACCCACACTTTCACTTAACGTTGAGACCACTAACGTCCTGAGCCAAAGTCTCTGCCTACTTCACATTTTCTCTCTGCAAGCAAAGCTAAGCCCAATAAAGAGGATAACTGCTTCAAACTCAAGATTCAGAGGCCCATACCCAAGACTTGAAGAGCCAACTAGAAGATCAGAAGAGTAGTATATATAGGAGTAGCTTTGAATTAAAAGGGGGTTGGAAACTTTAGGAGCCTTGGGCATAGAACTACTCTTGTATTTTTTACTTTCTCTGCAACTTCCAATTTCACTTTCATGATGTATTCTCCATCTTTGTTTTCATTTTCCAGAGCTATGAACAACTAAACCCATTTCATTGGGTTAGGGAGCTCTGCTGCAATTTGATGGATCAATATTAGTTTTCATTATTCTTCTTCTATCTTTTCTCTTGATTTTACTAGAAAGCTTTCAATCTTCATCCAATTGGGTAGTTATCTTAGAAAAGAAACTATTCATACTTGGATCTCTTCGGAACCTTGGAAGAGGAATGAAGAGATCATGCTAGAAATGCTTTCTCATGCTGGACCAAATTGGGTTTGGATGGATATGTGACTATAATCCTACCAATACTTGATTTGGGAATGCATGTGGTATAATCAGTGACCATACTTCATCTCTTCTCATGAGCAATTGACCAAGGAATTGGCTGTTGATCAAGATTTGAGAGATTGGATTACCAAGGAATTGGAATTCGATTACTTAAGATTGCCAAGGAGATCAATGAATGCATTGATAGAGGAAGAGATGAAAATGAATTTGATTCGGAGAATGCAACATCTCCTAAGCCCAATGAACCCCCCATTTCTGATCTTACCCATTCTCTTTACTTTCTGCCATTTAATTTTATGAGCATTTCCCCCATTCCCATTTAAGATTCTGCAATTAACTTTCTGCCATTTACATTCAGCTCTTTATTTCTAGCATTTATTTTTTTCTGCTATTTAATTTTCTGCAATTTAATATTCTGCAAATCTCAAATCAAATTCTGGTTTACTCAACTAGAACATTCCTCTAATTAAAGTTTCTTGATCAATCAATCTCTGTGGGATTCGACCTCACTCTATAGTGAGTTTTTACTTGACGATAATTCGGTACACTTGCCGAAGGAAATTTGTTGAGAGACAAGTTTCCATGCATCAAAATCTCACAAGGTATGTTGTTCTAGCCCTTTTCCATATTCTACAAACAAATTACTCCAAGCAAGTTGAAAAACATAAAATTTCCTTCAATTCAATCAATGGTATGCCCTAGAAAAGATCTCATGAAAATTCCTTGGTGTTTCACCAACTTATTCATTCTATCATGCAACATGCATATATTAACTACTAAGAACATTAAAGAAATATTTACAAACAAGCCAAAAAAGATGTAATAGAAATAAAACTACTCAAAATGAAGGAAAAGACTTAAAAGAAACATTGCAAAGTGCTTTTGAAAAGAGAAATTTTTACCCCCCGTGAAATCGTCGATCCTCCTCCACACTTAGTTTGTGCATGGTCCTCCGTGCATGCTTACGATCTTGGAGAATGAGACCTTTGGGGGTCCACCCTCAGCTGGTGGACTTAGAAGAGGGTTTGTCAACTGCATCATACTACTTTCCAGCTAGCTCGGATGAAGCTCTAGGAGGTGGGTCGGGGTCTCTTCCTTCTAGCTTTTCCACTATCTACTCAAAACGCTTTTGCTCCAAATGCTCCATGTGGTGAATATCGTGCAAGATATCTTGGAATAAATCCGAAAGAAGATGGAGGAAGGGTAAAGCAGTTGATGAAGTTGGTAGACTTGATGGTGGTGTTGTGGTTGTCTTCCTCTTGGAGGGTGTTTTGGTTGTTGATCTTTCCAAATCTCCCCTCATAATGAACTTGTTGCCTCTAGAAATCCTGAACAATATGTCCCTCGGACGCCCCTCTACCCCCGCTGCTCTTGCTAAACGCATCACCATCAATGGAAAAGGAATGTTGATGTTCTTCTTCTGAATCAGTTCCCATATCGATGTGCATATCAAAGGCACAATGGCTATGCTCTTACCTTCATTGATAGCCCAAAGTAGCAGAGCAGTTTTGAATCTTACATGGGTAGTATGGGTGCTGGGAATGATGTAGTCCGCCGTAATTTGATGCCATATACGAGCTTCGGTATTCAAATCGGAGTAAGCTATAGTTGCGGGAACAGATTTTCTCCCTTTGCTAAACTCCCATGAAGCACCGGGACGGCCAATTTTCTCGAGTATAGGAGCCAAAGACATCCTCCCCTTGAACACATTTGCCTTTATCCTTGAATAATCATCCTTCTCGGGCGGAATGTGGGGGATCTTCAAAATAGCTTCGAGAGCTCGGTTGAAAGTATCCAGCCTCTTTCCCCGGAGGAACACTGACTCCGCCTCCCAAGTTTGGTAGTTGGCGTAGAATTCCTGTACCGTGGTTTCATTAACTTCAATTGGGTCTTGCTCAAGAAACTCTCAATGAAGTGAGGCAATCCATTCATGGATGACTGGTTTGTACTTGCTTGGAACCTTAAGCGTCCGCTCCCAATGGATTGACCTTTTCTCAAATTTGTCATATTGGAACTCGGCTCTCTGGTTGAGCAAGACATTTGGGTTATCACTCGGGCGATCCATGAAATAAGGTCTGGATTCGCGGGTTGTGGGTTGTACAACCGGTAAAACAACCGGTTTCTTACCCTTCTTCCGCATCCTATAGAGAAAACAAAAGATTTCGAGATTATAGAACATCAACAAATTAAAATCAATGAGGAAGCACTAATAAATTCAAGAGGAAACACTAATAAATTCAAGAAAACTAAATTCTTAATTGGAAGCTTGAAAGTAGTTTGATTCACAAGAAAGGCGGTGTGTATATTCCAATGGTGCACCGGTTGGAACACACACACCGGCCGGACATAACGGCAATCACACTCTTAAGGCAGCTCAGAGTTCAAAGCTCCACAACTAAGTGCTCAAGTTGCAAATATAAAACATAGAAATGAAAGCAACTTCAAGCAAGCACCAAAGAGGTCATTGAAGTTGTCGCTATAAAAGTTCATTGACCGAAAGGTTGCAAAAGAACAATAACCATTCACTCGAAAGGAAAATGTCAATTTTCCAAACTTAAGAAGTGGTAATCACATATACAATGCTCTTAATTTAAAGACAAAAGATGTTTGATCAAGAAATCATCAAAAGTTGAACATTTGTTAAGTGGTACCCAATTGAAATTCCAAGATGAACAATGAAACTTAGATTCCACCAATATAATGCATTTGCAACTAAAATCACCCACTAACAAAGTACACAAGTCTTGGAAAATATGGGTGGTTGAGCTCAAAGCATACAAGCAAAGAAATGCATTGGTAAAACAATTTGATTGACATTAAAATTCACAATTTAAGTTGCACAATTCATACAATATGCCTAACAAAAGGTAAATAAAAGCATATGATGGCCAAGTTATATGAATCAAACAAAATGTTCATTGAGGCATTTTATCAAATATATGGTATGCAATGTGCAAGTTCATCACAATTAAATTCAAATTTGATCATAATCAACCCAATAATCAAGCATCAACACTTTGCAAAACAAAGAAAGAACAAAGAAAGTAATAAATTTAATCTAGGCAACAAAAAGAAAGTGAAAAACAATTGCAAAAATATGAACATAAAAAGAAAAAAGAAGAACAAGAACCTGAGGTATAAGGGTTGAAGAGAACAAGAACTAGGGAGGGACAGTGGCACTTCTTATAGCCACTGTGAGCTCAAGGTGGTTGGGTTCACTGGAAAAAGCACCAGAGGAGAGAACTCACCAGTGGTGAAGAAAGAAAAGAGAAGGCAAAGAAAGAAAGAAAGAAAGAAAAGAGAAGTAAGAGAAAGAGAAAGAGAGAAGTCACCGACGGTAGCCGGCGTTGGGCAGAGAGAACAAAGAGAAAGCATCGATAAAGAGAAGAAGGGAAGAAGAAAAGAAGAGTGCTGCCTCTCAACAGGGCAGGTTGCCCTGTTAATGCCCAAAACGAGTCGTGTGCGGCCGCACAGGGACCTGTGCACGGAAAGCAAAACCTAGAAGGCTGCGAAGGCACACAGCATGCGATTGTTGCGACCAAAGAGGTTGCATTAATGCGTGTAAACGCACAAAGGCGTGCGCGCTCACAGAGGTTGCAAAACAAAAGGGTGTGTGCGTACGCATAAGCTGCTGCGTACGTACAAGACACGAGAAGGGGAGTGATGAATGAATTTTTGACGGTTTAGAGTTTCATAAATAAATCCTCGTTGCAAGTATAGTTTCTAAACCAATAAAGAATCCTTTCAGACAAAAATTTGGTTGTCACAAGTAACAAACCCCTAAAAATAATAACCAAAGTATTCAAACCTCGGGTCGTCTCTCAAAGGATTTGCATGGAAGTGTTCTTATTATTGGTTATGAGTTGTATATTTGGGGTTTTGGATAAGGGACAAAGAAATGTAAATTCCAAGAATTAAACTGATAGCTAAGAAAGCTCTTGGTAAGGTATATGAGAACTAGGAGTCCTATCCTTATTATCCTCCTTAATTGTGATATCAGTTGTCCATTGCTCCCACTTACTCAATCTCTAACTATGAAGAAAAGTCAAGTGGATAAATCAATTTGATTACTCAAGTCCTAGTCAACTCCTAAGGAAAGACTAGCTTTAGCAGAATTCATATCAATTAGCAACTTCTAATTATCAATCAACAAAAGAATTTGATAACTCAAGAGTCACCAATTACTCAACCTAAGCCAAGAGGAGAAAAATTCTACTCTAGCATCCTTCCAAGCATTTTATCAAACACTTGGAAGGCATAAAAGGATAGCATAGTGAATTAATAACAAGAGTAAAATCTAACAACTACTAATTGTAAGGAAATTAACAACAACAATCAAAGAAAGTACAATCAAAGAGTGTATCAACAACAAAGTGAATAAAATAAAGGGAATTACAACAAGAGAATAAAAGAATAAGATGAAGCAACAAGAAATTGAGAAGGAGAAGTAGATGAGAAGAAGAATTAAAGCCTAGATCTATAGAGGAGATTAACCTAATCATAATCCTAATTCTAGAGAGAAGGGAGAGCTTCTCTCTCTAAAAACTAACTCTAACTCAAACTAATTGGTAACTAACTCCTAACTAAGTGATTAGATGATGAGAGATTCTCCTTTCTCCTTCAGTCCTTGGGTTTAATAGCATCAGAAGTGAGTTGGATTTGGGCCTGGGAAGCCCAGAATTTGCCCCCAGTGGATTCACTTTAATGAGGTCACGTGTGAACATCGACGCGTACGCGTGGGTCGCGTGTACGCATCCCTTGACAATTTGCTATCCACACGTACGCATCATGTACCCGTACGCGTCGCCATGCGACCTTCCATCCATCCATGCGCGTCTTCTGCGTGTGTGCGTCGATGAGTTCATCCCAAATCCTTGATTTTCCATGATTCCTCCACTTGCATGCTTTTCCTCTTCATCCCTTTGATCCATTCCTAGCCTTTTCATCCTGAAATCACTAACACATCAAGGCATCTGGTGGAATCAAAGGTGAATCAAAATTAATCAATTAAGGGCCTAAAAAGCATGTTTTTGCACCTAAGCACAAATTAGGAGACAATCATGAAACCATGCTTTTTATTGGATAAATATGGGAAAATTGGATAAAATCCACCCAAATTAAGCACAAAATGTACCATCAAATACCGGTGCATCAAATCTCCCATACTTAAACCAAGCATGTCCTCATGCTTAACCAAGAAAAAGGCAAAGAATACTATCATTTATTCAAAGCAACTAAACTATATGCAATCTACCTAAATGCAACTATCTAAATGCAAGTTCTTAAAGGGATGCAAGCACTTAGTTAAAATAAATTAATTCCCAAGAAAACCAATATAAGCATAAGGGCTAAGGGTATTAACAACCAAACCAAACTATAATTGAATTGAGCTATTAAAAGATTTTACAAACTTGCAAGAAATGTGTTGATTCTAGGTGAAAACATGTAATTAAGCAATTGAACCCTCACCGGATGTGTTTGCACTCTAGTCGCTCAAGTGTTTAGGGTTGATCACTCAATCCTCCTCTGATCATGCTTTCTAAGATTTGTTTTTCATCTAACAATCAACAATTATTCAATGCATGCATACAAATATCATGAGATTTTTTCTTGGGTTGTAATGGGGCTAAGGTCAAAGTAAGGATACATATGGTCAAGTGAGCTTGGGATTTGAATCTTTGATCAACTTAAACTCTCCACCTAACATATGACAACCTATACAATTTCAAAGCTAACCTAACTACCCATTCTTTACTTTTTCACATACTCATGCATTTTCATTTCACTTCACAACACATATGCATTGATTTTTATTGACTTCACTTTGGGGCATTTTGTCCCCTTTATTCATTTTCTTTTTCTTTTCCTTTTCTTTCTATATTTTTTTGCTTTGTTTATGTATATTTTTTCTTTTTTTTTCTCATTTTTTTTGCAATAAAGGATATATAAAAGTATCAATGCGTATGGCCTTACATTTAATTAACACATGAGCATGTACCCAATTCCCAAAATTTTTAACAAAACTATAACGCACATACCTTTTCCTAACCAATGTCCCAAGTTTTTGCACACTTGAATGATACACACTCACTAGTCTAAGCTAATCAAAGATCCAAATAAGGACATTTATTGTTTTTCGCTTTAAGGCTTGTAATATGCTAAAATTACGAACAAGTGGGTTAATCGTAGGCTCAAAGTTGGCTAATAATGGTTGATGAAAGGTAGGCTATTTGGGTAAGTGAGCTAATGAAAGGATGGCCTCAATCATATATATGCATGAATACACAAAATAATGGACATAAAGAATCAAACAAATCAAAGATTACCATCATAGAAAGAGAATAATGCACACAAGAAGGAAATAAAGTGGTTATATAATGTAACCACACAATTAGGCTCAAAACTCACAATCTTGTGTTCTTAGCTCAAAAATCATGTTCCACAATATATAATTCAAGCAAGTTCAATGAAAAGTTTTTACTCAAATCAATTAGGATGTCAATTCCCTATAGAATGAATACTTGGAAAATATTATAATTTTGACTAAGCTTATTATGTATATATAAGCAAAATAAGAATATGCAAGTAAAAATCCTAAAAGACCTAAAATGAAATGCAAAAAGTGTTGGGATTAGAAATTTGTCACCCAAAAATGCCGACTGGTCGGATGACCTCCCCACACTTAAAAGTTTGCACCGTCCTCGGGGCATTCTAAGATGAGCAAGGGGGTACGGTGACTCTCCGAGTTGCTACCTTCAGCCGGTAGGTCAACCGGTGCTGTGTGTTCTTTCTTATGCTTCCATTTTTGCTTCTAATAACTCAGCCTGAAATCAAGAGGCAGGATAGTAAGAAAAGTAAATGTAAAAGCAAGGAAGCATACATTGTTGGAATGAGGTAAGAACCACTAGAATTGAGTAAGTGGATTGGTGTGACATTAATGAAACAACTGTGTGGGTCCTAAGATGCATGCGGTCTAGAACACACATTCACATGAAAAGCTATGTCACGATTACACAAAAGAATTATGCACTTCACTCATTTTAGGGTGCTTGAGATGCTCTAAACTCGTAGGTGTAGACACCCAAACAAGCAATAAAGAACCATGAAAGCATTCAAGCCAAAAACACATGGATGCATATGACAAGAAACACAACACATTAAGATAAATGCACAACATCCATTAAGAAATTGCCTAATCAAAGAAAAGAATTCAAATCACATGGTGGCCAAATCATGCAATTAAAAAAGATTTAAGAAGCTCGAAGGCAATGTCGTTCACTTGGCATTCATAAAAGTTAAGCCGAAAAGATTCAAAACCAAGTAGCAAATTATAGCCTTAGTGAAGGGTCCAACAATGAATATTGTTCTGAGGATTACCTGAAATTGAAGGTTGATCTCGGATGAGATCTGTTGTTGTGGTTGGAGCTGTCGTGTCTGACTTGCTGGATTTAGCGGTGCTGCTGATCCGTCGTCACAGGAGGGTGGTGGTACCTGCAAGAGACTTCGATGCTTAAATTAGCACGTGCTTTAGGCAGGATTTTGTGTAGAATCAGAGTATGAGTTATACCTGGGTGCTCCAGTGTATTTATAGTAGTGTAGAGTGACCTTTCTTTGAGATAAGATAGTTATCTTATATTATCCTTTGAGTGAAGTCATCTTATCTTTCAGGGGAACCGCCCTATCGTTCTAGGCTTTTTTTGCCTTTAGATTGGGCTGTGTTCCTTTATTTGGGCCTGTTTTGGGCTCCTATGGAGATTTGGTCGAACTCTTTGAGAAGAGGTCGGTGGTGACCGTCCTGAAGAAGTTGGTCACTCGTGTCTTTAATCAGCTCGGATCGCATAGCTCGAGCAAGGGTATGAACAGTGCCCCTGCTCGAGTTTGATATCTCTCATGAGGTCGTGTCTTCAGACTTCAACCCCTTTTGAGGAGTTCGTGCTCGAGCTTTTGCCTCTGGTCGGTCTTCTATGTAACTCCTGTCGGGATTTGCTCTTTCGAATAAAAAGCGTTTCTTTTCTTTATTTTTATCTGTCGCGCGCGTTTTTTGTTTTCTTGGAAACGTGCGAGGGTTTAATGCCTATTAATTCCCTTCGTCATTTCTTACTTTCCCTCTTTTGTATTTGAAAAAAGAATAAGTTTTTCCGTTTATACTTCTCCTTTCACTTCGCTTTCGTTTGTTACTTTGCTTCGTCCCTCTATCCCCTCTGTTTTTGCGTCTTGCTAGTTTTCGCATTTTCCTTGCTTTGAACGCAGTTGTTGGCGTGGATTCGTCGTTGATTTGGTCTTCAAGCAGTTATCGCTCTCTTTCTGCAGGTTGGTCTTCCTTCTTCATATTTTGATAATCGCATGTTTTATTGTTGCATACTTTGCCAAGCTTTGATTTTTATTTGAGTTTGTTTTGAGAAACTTGATTTTTTTTCCTGTTTGGGGGAAAATGTGTCTTCTGATAGTTTCGCTCTTTGTATAGCTTTTTGCTTGTCACTATTTCTATCTCTTTTCGTGGTTGCATGCCCCTGTGCAAAGTTTTGGTCTTTGCGGAATTATTGGTAGATTAAGGTTGTAGCTTCGAAGATAAACTGTTGTTAGGAAAGGTCGTAGCTTTGAAAACTTTTTGTAGTTTTGATGATTTTTGTTGGTGATGATGACTTTCTTGCTGTTTGCCAGAGGAGAATTATGTTTTCTTGTCGAGAGATGTTAGGGCATATAATGTCGATTTTCGGGTTCTTGCCTTGTTACTCCCTCCAAAGGGTGCCCCTGGACTTTAATGTGAGTCCTGGGGTTTTCTCTTTTACTGTCGTATCTAACTCTTGATGTTTTGATGTTATTGCCCGAGTTGTTTATTTGCCCGAGTTGTTTAGTAGTAATCCAATTTCCTCTTTTCTTACTGTAGGAATAGTTGGCCTATGTCTTCTCACAAAAATATTATTGAGATGTCTATTAAGATCCCTGACGGCATGTCAGACTGGCTGGACTCCATAATTTTAATGTGTGTTACTGTGGCTGACTCGGAGTACTGCACGAAACTTAGGAGGTTCCATAGGATTTGTAGTAATAGAGACCACAAGAAGAATTATGAATTGGTGTTGCCTGACCCTGAGGAGAGGGTTAGTTTTCCTCCTTTGACTCAGGGGGAACGGCCCTTTTTCTATGCGTATGACTACTTTTTTAGTCAGTTGAACATTACCATTCCTTTCACCCCTTTTGAGACTGATCTGCTATGGTCCTGCAATGTAGCCCTTTCCCAACTCCATCTGAACTCCAGGGATTTCATTAAAATCTTCCAATTGTTGTGCCAGGAATTGGATATCCGACCTACCCAAACTCTCTTTCTCTAGTTTTTTGTGTTGACGAAGCCTGGGGTAGCTAAGAAGAAAGCTTCCTGGATTTCTTTCTGAGCTACCCAAGGAAAGAAAGTTTTCTCTATGTATGACCAGTCCTTTAGGGACTTTAAAAACTACTATTTCAAAGTTCGAGCTGTCGAGGGTGTTCACCCTTTTTTCTTGGATAAGAACAATGAGCCAACGTTCCCCCTATGCTGGCAAAAGAATGTAGTAGTGGCTAGGTACTCTTGGGAAAGTCTAGATGAAGTCGAGCAGGCTTTTGTGAATGTGTTAGAGGAGAATTGGGGAGAGCCTCCTCATCTCAACACGAAGAGGTTTCTAGGAGATCTTTCCCTTCTTTGCGCTGAACTGGGTAGTGGCCGATTTCCTTTTAGCTTTTCTTTATTTGTTTGTTTTCATTTGCCGATCTATCCCTTTCTTATTTGTGACTTGATTTTGCTGTTTTCCTTTTTCAGAGAAGGTGAAGTCTACAGATTCCATGAAGGCCTATCGTCGGGCTAAGAAGGCAACTGCTGCTTAAAACATCTCAGCAAAGGGTTCTGGAGAGGGATCTTCTCAAGTTCCTTCGAAGAAGCCGACCTCGGACACTTCTGGATTGAGGAAGGTCATTCTGACTCCTCCGTTTCGTGTAGCTCCTTCTGACCCTCTCCAGCCGACTTCTGGTGCTACCTCTTCTCCTACTGCTGGTCCTCCTCCAAAAAAGCAGAAGACTGTTAGTCCTTATGACCTGGATGTCCCCGATTTTGATGCCGCGGGGTTTATTGATAATCAGATTGCTCCTTATGGCCAACTTTCAATGGATGATGTTTCCATCCTTCATTACTTAGATTTCATCACCAGCAATAGTATTCGATTGGCCCATAAGGGTGCGATTTTGTTCCGTACGGTCCAAGATTCTCCGGTCCATGCGATGAAAGCCTTTATGAAAGATGCCAAGTCCGAATTCAATAGAATCAAAGGTCTGAAGGACGAGCTTGATGCTAAGGTGGCCAAGTTAGAACTGGATGTGGAGAGGGAGAAATCCCGAGCTACTAATGTGGAGGCTGCTGCGAACTTGGCTGAGGAGATGGCCAAGAAGTCGAAAGAGAGCTACACCCGTACTTATGCTGAGTTATTGGAGACCAGGGAGAGGCTTGAGTCTGCCCATGCTGATTATATTGAGCTCCATGGTCACCTGGTGGGTAGTGTGTCCGATGCTTACGAGAACCTAAAGGCTCAAGTCCAGGTTCTTGCTCCTATGCTCGACTTGACTCTCTTTAGTCTGGACAATGTTGTGGAAGACGACAAGATTGTGACTGCCCCAGATGATGAAGATGATGATCCTCCCCGTGCATCTCCAGGAAAGGCCTCAGTAGCTTCAGCTTCTACCATCACTTCTGAAGTCGTCCATCAAGAGCCCGAGCCTGATGTGCAGATCCTGAACCGGGCGGATGAAACTGTTGATGCTGTCCCGATCTCATCTATTCCACCTACTCCAGCAAAGAATCCTTCTGTTGAAGAGGACTTGAATCCTTTGTGACTTTTGTGTATTTGTATAGTCCAGTTTGTCGACTTTGAACTTGTTTTATGTAACTTTCTCTCTGATATTCGGTTGCTTTTCTTAGCAACTTTATTACAAAACACTTTGAACTCTTGAGGCTGAGTTTCAGGTGGCCTTTTGAGTCCTTTATGTTTTTATTATGATAGCTGTGTTTTTCTGATGTGTTGATCATGCATTTGCAGCTTTTGCAAATCTTTATAGAGAGTTGGAACTTTTTTGTCCGACCTATTTTTGATCGTTTCTTGTTTTGTCTATTTTTTGTTTGGGCGAGGCGATTCTTGGGGCTAACTTGTCCCATAACTTTTTAGTTATTCTGAACAATTTTGATAGCCTTGTCGTGGAGTCGTGGCTTTTTAGGCAAAACTGTGTCCCTTTTAACGCACGTTTTTTGGGCCTCAGGTTGTTTTTCTACCTTCTTTGGCCTTCTCCTTTCTTTTGAGGTTATCCGTGGGCTTTTTTATTGTGCCACCTCTTTGTCTATACTTTTTAGTCATGTTCAAACAACTTTTTAGGTAGTGTTCCCAAGGGAACCTTTCCTTTATAGTTTAGCTTGGACGACATTTTTAGCTTTTCCATTGGCTTTGTGCGTTTACTTTTTGAGTAGTGTATTTTTTCAAGACTTCATACCTTTCAACAAAGCACTTCTGGCATTTCTCTGGTCGTTGCGAGATGTCTTTGTCCCTTTTTAGTGATCCTTTAAGAAGGTCCGACTTCTCTTGTCGGTCCTTCTTAAGTTATTTTTAGTAGCCCATTTTTAGTCAGACCTCGTCAGACCGCTTTTTATGGATTATTTTTTATAACTTCTTGCATTAATCTGTTTTATCACTTTCACCTTGCCGACCTTTTTGTAATCGGGCGATGAATTTGGTTTTCACCTTGCCGACTTCTTTGTAATCGGGTGATGAATTTTTGCCCTTAGATTTATGTGTCTTGGTAGGGATACTTTTTAGGGAATCTGAAAAAAACATTATTCAAATAGGAAATAGAAATATAGACAAGAATATATACATATGAGTGCTTACCCTTCTAGGTCGGGCAATTTTGTAGATCTTTGCCTGGCGCCTTGATGAGCGGATATTTTATAAGCTTTTTGGTAGTGTTTTCATAAAGTTTTTAGCATGTTTTATTCACTTT
This sequence comes from Arachis stenosperma, assembly GCF_014773155.1. Classification (NCBI taxonomy): domain Eukaryota; kingdom Viridiplantae; phylum Streptophyta; class Magnoliopsida; order Fabales; family Fabaceae; genus Arachis; species Arachis stenosperma. The sequence goes on along the minus strand of NC_080385.1, from coordinate 52,989,898 downwards.
TTATTATGTTTTTATTAATTTTTATTCAAAAATCACATTTCTGGATTTTACTATAGGTTTGTGTGTTTTTCTGTAATTTCAGGTATTTTCTGGCTGAAATTGAGGGACCTGAGCAAAAAAATATGATTCAGAGGTTGAGAAAGGACTGCAGATGTTGTTGGATTCTGACCCTCCTGCACTCGAAATAGATTTTCTAGAGCTACAGAAGCCCAATTGGCGCGCTCTCAATTGCGTTGGAAAGTAGATATCTTGGGCTTTCCAACAATAGTCCATACTTTAACCGAGATTTGATGACCCAAACTGGCATTAAATGCCAGCCAGAAACCCTTTTCTGGCATAAAATGCCAGAACTGGTACCAAAACTGGAGTTAAACGCCCAAACTGGCACCAAAGCTGGCGTTTAACTCCAAGAATGGCCTATGCACATGAAAGCTTCAAAGCTCAGCCCAAACACTCACCAAGTGGACCATGGAAGTGGATTTCTGCACTATCTGCACTTAGTTACTCATTTTCTGTAAACCTATAGGTGGGGTGAGGAGCTCTACTGTGTTTCAATGAATTAACGCAATTACTACTGTTTTTTATTCAATCACGCTTGCTTTCGCTCTATGATACTCACTCGTACTTCAATATGATGAAGGTGATGATCCGTGACAATCATCATCATTCTCAAACTTATGAACGCGTGCTTGACAACCACTTCTGTTCTATATGAGCTCAACGTAGTCGTTGGGCGACAGCTTGAGTGCGTATCTCTTGGGTTTTTGATCCACGAATTTGACTTGCCTCTCCTGACAACAGTGTTTTCGAATTCGTGAGATTAGAACCTTCGTGGTAGAGGCTAGAACCAATTGGCAGCATTCTTGAGATTCGAAAAGTCTAAACCTTGTCTGTGATATTCCGCGTAGGGTCTGGGAAGGGATGACTGTGACGAGCTTCAAACTCACGAATGCTGGGCGCAGTGACGGTGTGCAAAAGGATAAAGAGATCCTATTCCGACACAAGTGAGAACCGACAAATGATTAGCCATATAGAAACTGTACCTGGACCATTTTCATTGAGAGGACGGATGGTAGCCATTGACAACAGTGATCCACCAACATACAACCTGCCATAGAAGGAGCCTTGCGCGTTTGAGAGAGGAAGACAGTAGAAAAGCAGAGATTCAGAAGAGAGATCATCTCTGAAACCTTAACCTGTTCTCCATTACTTAATAACAAGTATCATTCATTTCATGCTCTTTTACTTTTTGCAACAAAATCTTTTTTATCATTAATCTCCTGACTAAGAGTTACAAGATAACCATTGCTTGCTTCATGCCGGCAATCTCCGTGGGATCGACCCTTACTCACGTAAGGTATTACTTGGACGACCCAGTGCACTTGCTGGTTAGTTGTGCGGACTTGTGAAAAGTGTGATTACAATTTCGTGTACCAAGTTTTTGGCGCCGTTGCCGGGGATTGTTTTAGTTTGGACAACTGACGGTTCATCTTGTTGACTTAGTCAAAATTTTAAAAAATTTGGTAGTTTCTTGTTAGTCAAGTCAAGATTTTAATTTTTAAAATTTATCTTTATAAATCTTTTCAAAATAAATTCTTTTTTAAATTTCTTTTTATATTTTTCAAAAATATTTTATAAAATTTTTTCAAAATCCTTTTTCTTTTTAAATTTTCGAATTACTTACCACATTTTTTTAGTTTGATTGAAAAAATTTTAAGTTTGGTGTTTTCTTGTTAAGAAAGTTTCAATCTTTAAAATTTTAAATCATATCTTTTTTAAATCTTTTCGTTTATTCATTTTCTTACAAGTATTATTTTTCAAGTATCTTTAATTTTAGGACATATCTTTTTCAAAACTTCCTAACCACTTTCTCTCCTCATTTTTTCGAAAATCCACACAAAAAATTTTTCAAATCTTTTTAATTAATTAATTAATTTAGTTTTCTAATTTTTTTATCTCTTTTTCTCTTCTTAAGTTTCGAAACTTATATTCAATTTTTCATATATTTTATTTTATTTTATTTTTTCTTCTAATTTTGGTTTTCAAAAAAAAAGAAGAGAGAGAAAATTGTTTATTTACAATTCACATCATTTTCCTTTCTCCATCATGGACCTAAGTGGAAATAAATAGTCTAGAAGGACTCTGGGGTCATATGCTAACCCCACTAATGCTTCATATGGGAGTAGATCTTTATACCCTCCATCAGAGCCAGTAGTTTTGAGTTAAATCCTCAGCTCATTATCATGGTGCAACAAAATTGCTACTATTCCAGTCTTCCACAGGAAGAACTTATTGAGTTTCTGGCACAGTTCTTACAAATTGCTGACACAGTATGTGATAAGAAAGTGGATCAGGATGTCTACAGATTATTGCTGTTTCCATTTGCTGTAAAAGACCAAGCTAAGAGGTGGTTAAACAACCAACCCAAAGCCAGCATAAGAACATGGAAACAGTTATCAAACAAATTCCTGAATCAATATTTTCCCCTGTTCCGAGGGTTACCTGAAACTGTAGGTGGATCTCGGATGAGATTTTCTGGACTGGTCGGAGTTGATGTGTCCGACTTGATGATGGTGGCCGGAGCCACTGTGTCTGACTTGCTAGACTTGATGGTGGTGCTGATCCTTTGTCACCGGAGGGTGGTGGTACCTGCAAGGGACTCTGATGCTTAAGTTAGCAAGGGTATTAAGTAGGTTTTTTGTAGGATCAGAGTATGAGTTATACCTGGGTGCTCCAGTATATTTATAATGGTGTGGATTGACCTTCCCTTGAGATAAGATAGTTATCTTATCTTTATCTTTGAGTGAAGTCATCTTATCTTTAAGGGAACCGCCCTCATCCTTCTAGGCTTTGGGCTGTCCTTTAGATTTGGGTCGTGTTCCTCTATTTGGGCCTTTTTGGGCCTCTGCAGCAGTTTGGCCGACCTCTTTCATAAAGAGGTCGGATAGTCCTGATCTAAACTGGTCGGTCGACTTATCATCAATCAGCCTGGATTGTGCAACTCGACCCGGGGTATGAACAGTGCCCCTGCTCGAGTTCGATCTTTCCTTTGAGGTCATGTCTTTTTTAGACTTTTGATCCTCTTTTAGGTAATAGACGAGCTCGAGAATTATCGATCCCACTTTTTCAGAGTTTATTTGAATGCGGAGCATTTTTTTTTCTCTCACCTTCTTAATGACACCGCGCGTTTTCGTATTTCCTTGGGAACATGCGAAGGTTTTAAATACCCTTTTAATTCCTCTTTTTGTTGTTTCCCTCTTTTGCTTTTCATTTTGATTTTTTTTCCCAAAAGACTTTTGCCTTTCACTTTCTTCTTCCTTTGCTCACTATGACTCTACCTTTGCCCTTCTATTTTTGCGTTCTCTAGCTTCTGTGATTTTTAGCTTTCACGTCTTCGCGCTTCTCCTTGTTCTCTGAAGCAATCGTTGGGTGTGGGTTCCTTGTTTGCTTCCGTCTTTCCTTGCTTTCTTACTTTGCAGGTTGGTCATTTTTCTCTTTTTCTTTCTCTTCGTGCTAGCTTACGTTTGGAAAGTTTTAATTTTTCTCTGGTTTTGTTGTATCTGATTGCTGCTGTTAATATGTGTCCTGGGAGTTTCTTCATCTTTTGTATGAATCTTGTTGCCTTTCTTGATAGTTGATACTTTTAGGGTTTTGTATGTTGTTACTGTTTCTGTTTGTATCCTCGATTTGTGGTTTTGAATAATGAGCTGTTTGATTCTGAGAAAGGTTACGTCTTTGATGACTTCCCTTTGAGATGCTTTGATGTATGATAGTTCCCTTTTTTGATAGATTTGTAAGAAGATGGTGATGTTGATAGTTTTTTTATTTGTGACTTTCTTTTTGAGTGTGTCGCTTGTTTGAGAAGAAGGTAGGCTTGTAGATTTTTTCTCAATTCCTGCTCCGTTATTGCCTCCAAAAGATGCCCCTGGATTTTTTGGTGTGAGTCCTGGGGTTTCCTTTTGTTGTCATATCTGACTTCTTGATACCTGTATTGTTTAGTCCGAGTTGTATCCATTTATACCCGAGTTGCTCTTCTTTGACTTGCCCGAGCTATTTGACTAGTAACCCCTCTTCCTTTTTCTTTGTTGTAGGACTAGTTGATCATGTCTTCTCGCAAAAATATCGTTGATACATCTTCCAAGGTCCTCGAGGGTATGTCCGACTAGTTGGACTCCCTCATCCTGATGTGTGTTTCCGTAGTGAATTCTGAGTTCTGCGTGGAGCTTAGAAAACATCAGCAGATTTGTAGTAATCCAGAGCAGGAGAAAAATAATGAACTAGTGGTACCTGATTTTGATGAGAGAGTCTGTTTCCCTACTTTGGTCTAGGGGAGAGTCCCTTCTTTTATGCCTATGACTATTTTTTCAGCCAACTGAACATTACTTTTTCTTTTACTCCTTTTGAGACCAATTTATTGTGGTCGTGCAATGTATTTCCATCCCAGCTACATCCCAACTCTTAGGGTTTTATAAAGATTTTTCAATTGTTGTGCTGTGAATTAGGTGTCCTGCCTTCCCAATCCTTCTTCTTTTATCTTTTTGTTCTGACAAAGCCTAGTGTTGTTAAGAAGAAGGCCGCCTGGGTCTCTTTCCGAGCTTCCCAAGGAAAAGAGGTCTTTTCCATGTATGATGAATCCTTTCGTGATTTTAAGAACTATTTTTTCAAGGTCCAAGCTGTTAAAGGAGCTCGGCCCTTTTTTCTGGATGAGAATAATAAGCCCACTTTTCCTTTAGTGTGGTAACAGAATGTAGTGGTATCTTGATATTCTTGGGAGATGTTAAATGAGGTTGAGCAAGCCTTTATGACTGTATTGGAAGAGAATTAGGGACAGCCTCCCCATCTTGATACCAAGAAATTTCTAGGAGATCCCTCACTTCTGTGAGCTGAACTGGGTAGTGGTCGACTTCTTTTGCATTTTGTTGTGTTTATTTGCTTTTCTTTCTGATTTATAACTTGGTTTCTTGTTGTGTATTTTCAGAGATGGTAAAAAACAATGATTCTATGAGGGCCTTTAAAAAGGCGAGAAAGGCGACTGCAGCTTTAAACATCTCAGCCAAGGTTCCCAGGGAGGGGTCGTCTAAGGCTTCCCTGAAAAGGTCGACCTCGGACGCTTCTGGAGCAAAGAAGGTCATCCCGACTCCCAGTGTTCGGCTGGCTTCATCTGTTCCTCCTTTACCGACCTCTAGTGCTGCCCCCATCTGTTACCGGTCCTTCTCCCAAGAAACAGAGAATTGCTGAGCCCTTCAATTCGGATGGCCATGATTTTGATGCCGTGGGGTTTGTCGATCAGCAAATTGCTCCCTATGGTATTGTCCCTTTGAATGCTGTGTCCATTCTTCATCATTTGGACTTTATTACGTGAATTAGTATCAAGATGGTGCATATGGGGGCAGCCTTGTTTAGAACTGCTCAAGATGTTCCGGTTCACGCCACAAAGGCTTTCATGGAGGAGGCCAAGTCGGAGTATAATAGGATCAAAGGTTTGAAGGAGGAGCTCGAGGTGAAGGTGGCAGAGCTGGAAAAAGAACTGGAGGGTGAGAAGGCTCGGGCTACTACGGCTGTGGCTTTGGCAGATCTGGCTGAGGAGATAGCGCAGAAGCATAAGGATAGCTATGTTCGAACTTATAGGGAGATGGTAGAGTTCTGGGAGAGTTTGGAATCTGCTCGATCTGATTATGCCGAGCTCCAAGGTCATCTTGTGAGTAGTGTGGCTGCTGCTTATGAGAATCTGAAGTCTCAGGTTCGAGTTCTTACTCCCGAGCTCGACCTGTCTCTCTTCAGTTTAGACAATATTCTAGAAGATGGGAAGATTGTCCCTGCCTTGGATGACGATGATGACGACATAGATCCGCCTCATGTACCATCTGCCAAAGCTCCTGCTGCCCCGGCTTTTTCGGCTCCTACAACTGAGGTTGGTCATCCTGAGTCGGATCCTGATGTTCAGATCCTGAACCAGCCTGATGGAACTGTTGCTACTGTCCTGCTTGTGACCCGTCCTCCTTCGCCTCGAGATGCTACCACTTGAGGAACTTTGCATCCTTTATAGTTTCTGTTTTATTTTCATATCTTGTGATGGCCTGACTTGTGGGTCTTTGGACTTCTAGTTTGTGACTATTTGATTCATTTTGAGTTTGGATACTTTTAGTTGCTTTTCTTTTAGCAACTTTATTTAGAAAAACAAAGTATTTTCTCGGGCTCTTGCGGTCGACTTTCAAGTGGCCTCTCGAGGCTGTTTTATTATAACAGCTTTGTTTCTTTGTGATATGCTCCTCTGCAGCTTTGTTTAGTACTTTTTCAGGAATTTTGAGAGTGTTGGAGATTTGTTGTCTGACCACTTTTTGCGAGGTCGTGGATTGCTTTGAGTTATTTTTAGTAATCCCTTGGGTTTACTTTTAAAAACTCTATTTGCTTTATTTTGGCTTGGGCCGACTTCTTCGTGTCGGTCCCTTCTAAGTTATTTCTAGTAATCCATTTTTTGGACCTTGTTCGGTCTCTTTTTATGGATTACTTTTTATAACTTTGTAGCTTTGGTCTGACTTCTTCATGTCGGTGCCTTCTAAGTTATTTCGAGTAATCTATTTTTTGGACCTTATGAGGTCTTTTTTAATGGATTACTTTTTATAATTTTTTTGTAGCTTTAATCAGCTTGTGCTGACTTCTTCATGTCGGTCCCTTCTAAGTTATTTCTAGTAATCCATTTTTTGGACCTTGTGATGTCTCTTTTTATGGATTACTTTTTATAACTTTTTTGTAGCTTTAATCAGCTTGGGCCGACTTTTTCATGTTGGTCTCTTTGGAAGTTATTTCTAGTAATCCACTTTTTAGGGCTGGCCAGGCCTCTTTTTAGGGATTACTTTTTATAACTTTTTTGTCGCTTAGATCTGGTCCGACTTCTTTTGCGTCGGTCCATTCTAAGTTATTTCTAGCAATCCATTTTTGTTTCAGACCTCGTCAGGTCTCTATTCATGGATTGCTTTTTATAACTTCTTGCATTATTCTGTTTTTATCGCTTTTCATCTTGCCGATTTTGTAGAGTTTAATCCTCGCTTGGTCGATCTTTGATGAACTCGGTTTTCATTCTTGTCGACCACATTGGGCAGTGAATTTAGTTTTCACTTTTGCCGATCTGTAGCTTTATAATCGGGCGATGAATTTTTGCATTTTCAGATTAATGCGTCTTGATAAAGAGATTTTGTAGAAAATCTGAAAAACTTTATTCAAAAGAGAAAATATGCGAATGTATACATGTGGGTGCTAACACTAGGTAATTTTGTAGATCTTGGTTTGGTGCCTCATTAAAAAACCTTTTTCAGGAAAAAGAGTGCACCTTTGTCCTAAGATCTTTTATTACCTTTTAACTATAGTACCTTCTTAGGTTGCAGGCGTGCCATGATCTCGGTAGCTCTCGCCCCTCAAGTTTGGACACTTTGTAGTAGCCTTTTCTCAGTACCTCTGTGACTCGGTAAGGTCCTTTCTAGTTAGCTGTCAGCTTTCCCTCTCTGGGTCGACTTGTTCCGACATCATTTCAGATTAGGATGAGGTCATTATTGGCGAAGCTTTACTGTACTACCTTTCGATTGTACCTTGAGGCCATGCGGCATTTTAACGCTTCCTCTCTGATCCGAGCTCTTTCTCGGACTTCTGGAAGCAGGTCGAGCTCTTCCCCTTGACGTTAGGAGTTGGTTTCTTCACTATAGAGGATCGTTCTAGGAGATTCCTCTTCAATTTCTACCAATATCATTGCCTCCATTTCATAAGCCAATCGGAAAGGTGATTCCTTTGTGGTGGAATGTGGAGTTGTCCGATATGCCCATAGGACCTGCGGGAGCTCTTCAGCCCAAGTGCCCTTTGCATCCTGTAGCCTCCATTTTAGCTCAGCTAGTATAACTTTATTGGCTGCTTCTGCTTGTCCATTAGCTTGTGGGTGTTCTACAGATATGAATTGGTGCTTTATTTTCAAGTCGGCTACCAACTTTCTAAAGCCTGCTTCTGTGAATTGAGTGCCATTGTCAATGGTAATGAAGTAAGGGACCCCAAACCTTGTGACAATGTTTCTGTATAGGAGTTTTCGACTTCTTTGGGCAGCAGCTTTGGCTAGGGGCTCCGCCTCAATCCATTTTGTGAAATAGTTTACTCCTACAATGAGGAACTTGACCTGTCTCGATCCTTGGGGGAAGGGCCCGAGGAGGTCGAGTCCCCACTTTACAAATGGCCAAGGTGATGTTACGCTGATGAGTTCTTCTGGTGGGGCGATGTGGAAGTTAGCATGCTTCTGACATGGTGGGCATGTCTAAACGAATTTGGTTGCATCTTTTTGCAAAGTCGGCCAAAAGAATCCGGCTCGGAGTACTTTCTTGGCAAGAACTCGCGCTCCGAGATGATTGCCACATGTGCCACTTTATACCTCCTCTAAGACCTCTTTTGTGTTAGAGATTGGTACACATTTTAGTAGAGGAGTCGAAATCTCTCTTTTGTATAGGATGTTGTTTATGATGGCGTAATACTATGCCTTCAATTTTAACCTCTTTGCCTCCTTTTTATTTGTAAGGAGTATCTCTGATTTGAGGTAGCTGATTATGGGGGTCATCTATCCTTGATCCTATCCTGATATGGCTAGGATCTTTTCCTCTTATAATATTGACGGGTTCTGCAGTATTTCCAGGATGAGGCTCCTATTATTGCCCCCTGGTTTGGTGCTGGCTAATTTTGAGAGTGCGTCGACTCGAGCATTCTATTCCCGAGCTATATGTCGGATCTCATATTCCTGAAATTGTCCGAGTTGTTCCCTGGTTTTGTCCAGGTACTTTTTATAGCTGGATCTTTGGCTTGGTAGGTCCTTGCTATTTGTGAGGTGACAACCGTTGAATCGCTAAAGATGATAAATTTTTGGGCTCCGACCTCTTTAGCCAACTTCAAACCAGCTAATAGAGCCTCAAACTCAGCCTGATTATTGACTTCTCTGATGAATCCTGCCTCTAGTAGAGCTTGTACCTGTTCCTCTATAGCTTGGGATCTTTCTGGTCCAAGCTTTCTATGTCTCTGCTGTATTGGCCAAGATCCTGGATACACTGCCAGCTTGTGGCACATTAGCATTGGGTCTATGTTTGCCATGTCTGCGACTTTCCATGCAAAGAGGTCGACATTATCTTTTAGGAACTGTATAAGTGATTCCTTTACATTTCCTTTTAGGATTGTGCCAATATTTGTTATTTTATCTGGGACATCTCCGATCTGGACTTTTTCTATTTCGCCTTCAGGTCGGACGAAGTTCATCCCGACCTCAAACTCTCCCGAGTTCGATAGTGTGGATTTCTTCTCCTTTGTCTCTGAGGTTCAGACTTTCGTTGTAATAGCAGCGCACTATTTTCTGGTCTCCTTTTATCGTAGCGATCCCTTCTGTAGTTGGGAACTTCATGCATAGATATGGGGTCGAGACTACTACGGCGAGCTAATTTAACATCGTTTGACCTATCAGGGCATTGTAGGCTGAACTTACGTCGACCACGATGTAGTCTATATTGAGCGTCCTTGATCGGTTTCCTTTTTCGAAGGTTGTGTGTAGTGAGATGTATCCAAGTGGTTGGATTGGAGTGTCTCCTAGTCTGAATAAGCTGTTTGGATATGCTCTAAGCTCTTTTTCCTCCAAGCCGAGTTTGTCGAAGGCGATTTTGAACAAGATGTCAGCCGAGCTTCCTTGGTCCACTAATGTGCGGTGGAGATTAACGTTGGTCAATATGATAATGATGACTATTTCGAGGGTTACCTGAAATTGTAGGTCGATATCGGACGAGATCTCCTGTGTGGGTCGGAGCTGTTGTGTCCGACTTGTTGGACTTGGTGATGGTGCTGATCCTTCGTCCCCGGAGGGTGGGGGGTACCTGCAAGGGACTCCGATGCTTAAGTTAGCAAGGGTATTAAGCAGGTATTGAGTAGTATCAGAGTATGAGTTATACCTGGGTGCTCCAGTGTATTTATAGTGATGAGGCATGACCTTTTTAGATAAGATAAGTTAGTTATCTTATTGATGAGCGGATAATTTATACACTTTTTGGCATTGTTTTTAGGTAGTGTTTAGTATGATCTAGTTACTTTTAGGGATGTTTTCGTTAGTTTTTATGCTAAATTCACATTTCTGGACTTTACTATGAGTTTGTGTGTTTTCTGTGATTTCAAGTATTTTCTGGCTGAAATTGAGGGACCTGAGCAAAACTCTGATAGGAGGCTGACAAAGAACTGCTGATGCTGTTAGAATCTGACCTCCCTGCACTCAAAATGGATTTTCTGGAGCTACAGAACTCCAAATGGCGCGCTCTCAACGGCGTTGGAAAGTAGACATCCAGAGCTTTCCGGAAATATATAATAGTCCATACTTTATTTGTAATTAGATGACGTAAACTGGCACTCAACGCCAGTTCCATGCTGCATTCTGGAGTCAAATGCCAAAAACACGTCACGAACCAGAGTTGAACGTCCAAAACACGTTATAACTTGGCGTTCAACTCCAAGAGAAACCTCAGCTCATGGATAGATCAATCTCAGCCCAAGCACACACCAAGTGGGCCCCGGAAGTGAATTTATGCATCAATTACTTACTTCTGTAAACCCTAGTAGCTAGTTTAGTATAAATAGAACTTTTTACTAGTTTATTAGATGTCTTTGACTATCTAGTCTTTTGACCACATATCTGGTCCTTCTCCCTATTTTTGAATTTCATATCATATTTTGGGGGCTGGCCATTCGGCCATGTCTGGACCTTCATCACTTATGTATTTTCAACGGTGGAGTTTCTGCACACCATAGATTAAGGGTGTGGAGCTCTGCTGTACCTCAAGTTTCAATGCAATTACTATTTTCTATTCAATTTGACTTATTCCTATTCTAAGATATTCGTTGCACTTCAACATGATGAATGTGATGATCCGTGACACTCATCATCATTCTCACCTATGAACACGTGACTGACAAGCACTTCCATTCTACCTTAGACCGGGCGCATATCTCTTGGATTCCTTAATCATAATCTTCGTGGTATAAGCTAGAATTGATGGCGGCATTCATGGGAATCCGAAAAGTCTAACCTTGTCTGTGGTATTCCGAGTAGGATTCCGGAATTGAATGACTGTGACGAGCTTCAAACTCGCGATTGCTGGGCGTGATGATAAACGCAAAAGAATCAAGGGATTCTATTCCAACATGATCGAGAACTGACAGATGATTAGTCGTGCTGTGACAGAGCATTTGGACCATTTTCACTGAGAGGATGGGATGTAGCCATTGACAACGGTGATGCCCTACATATAGCTTGCCATAGAAAGGCTTGATAAAAATTGGATAAAAGTAGTAAGAACGCAGAGATTCAGAAGGAACACAGCACCTCCATACACCTATCTAAAATTCCCACCATTGAACTACATGAGTAACTCTATCTTTATTTTCTGTTTAATTTATTATTATTATTCAAAAATCCAATAATCTCTTAATATAGTTGAGTCCGCCTGACTGGGATTTACAAGATGACCATATCTTGCTTCATACCAACAATCTCTGTGGGATCGACCCTTACTCACGTAAGGTATTACTTGGACGACCCAGTACACTTGCTGCTTAGTTGTGCGGAGTTGTGAAAAAGTGTGATTTATGTTTGAGAGCACCAAGTCTTTGGAACCATTGTTGATGATCACAATTTCATCCACCACTTATCTTATCCTACCTTCTAGGTGAGGTCAGCTTATCTTCATGGGAACCGCCCTTCTCTCTGTAGGCTTGGGTTGCCTTAGGATTTGGGGCGTGTCCCTCTATTTGGGCCCTTCTTTGGGCTTTTCTGGTGACTTGTCCGAGCTCTTTGGAAAGTGGTCGGGTTGTCCTGACCTGAAGAGGTCGGTTGCTTTGTCTATAGAACATCCCGGGTCGGACAGCTTGATCCAGGGTATGAACAGTGCCCCTGCTCGAGCTCGGTCTTTATCTGGAGGTAGAGTCTTGGTCTTCGAGCCTACTTGGATAAAGCCAAACTCGAGCTTTGGAAACGTGCGAGGGTTTAACACCCTTATTAATGGGCTTTTAATGCTCCGCTTTCTCTAGATCTCTTTATTTTTAAACTTCACATTTGAAAAACGGTTTCTCTTCTTCGTAACCTTCTTTCTCTCTTTTCTGTTTTCTCTGTGAATTTTTCATTTCCTTTCTGCGAGGTTTGCTTGGCGATCATTTGGTGTTGCTCTTGGAGTGCGATTTTGGTTTCCTTCTTTCTTCACTTTCTTCAGTGCTTCCTCTTTTCCTCAGGTTGGTTCTTTTCCCTGCTTCTTTTTGGAATGTGATAAAGTTTTGATTTTGCCTGCATCTATGTTGAAAAGCTTGAATCTTTTCATATTGTCGTGCTTGACTGCCGCTGTGATGTACGTGTTCTGGTCCTCTTTCGTTTAGTGTCTCTAGGGTTTTGCATGTTGTCACTGCTTGAAAAAAAGGTTGCTCCTTTAGTGGTTTTAGGTTCTGTTGGTAGTTTCTTTTTTGATGAAGACGATGTTTTCTTGATGATTTCTGCTTCGGTTGTTGTTTCTGGTTTTGAAAAGGAAGGATTGTTGCTAGGGTGTGAATCTTGTAAATTTTCTTGGGTTCTTGTATTGTGGCTGACCCCAAATGGTGCCCCAGGATTTTTAGTGTAAGTCCTGGTGACTCCTTTTGTTGCTTGTAATGTGCTGGGTTGTGTAGTCGAGTTGTTTTTGCTGCTGTCCGAGATGTGTTTTAGTAATCCGATATTCTTTTCTTTATTGTAGGACTAGTTGGTCTTACGGCTTCTCGCAATAATATTGTTGAGACGTCTTCCCAAGTCTCTGAGGGCATGGCCGATTGGGTGGATTCCATGGTTCTTCTATGTCTTTCAGTGGTGGATTCTGACTTCTATAGAGAGCTGCGAAAACATCATAGGGTTTGTGGTAGTGGTGCCCAGGAAGGGAATTACGAGCTGGTAGCGCCTGATTCCAATGAGAGAGTTTGTTTTCCTACTTCAGTTGAGGGGGAGCATCCCTATTTTTATGCTTATGAATACTTCTTTAGTCTGTTGGACATTACTTTTCCTTTTTCTGCTTTTGAGACCAACTTATTGTGGTCTTGTAACATTGCTCCATCCCAGCTTCATCCCAATTCGTGGGGTTTTATAGAAGTTTTTCAGCTGCTGTGTCAAGAGTTGGGCATCAAGCCTTCTCTAACTTTTTTCCTCTATTTGTTTATTTCGACCAAGCCTGGGGCCTCTTCAAAAAAGAAAGCTTCTTGGGTTTCCTTTAGATCTGCTTAAGGGCACAATGTCTTTGCCATGTATGATGAGTCCTTTAAGGACTTTAAAAACTATTTCTTTAAAGTTCGAGCTGTTGAGGGGTTCGCCCCTTTTTTCTTGATGAAAATGATGAACCTGCTTTTCCTCTTGAGTGGCAAAAGAATGTCATGGTGTCTCGGTATACTTGGGAGATGTTGGACGGGGTCGAACAGGCCTTTGTGAGTGTATTAGAGGATATTTGGGGGGAGCCTCCGCATCTGGATACTAAGAAATTTCTGGGGGACCCATCTTTAGTCCGAAAAGTGTTGGGTATTGACCGACGTGTTATTTTTTTCTATTTTACCCCTGTGATCCATGACTTTTGTTTGTTGATTCTATCTTTTCTATTTTTCAGAAATGTCGAAAAACAATGACTCCATGAAGGCTTTCAAAAAAGCCAGGAAGGCAGCCACTGCACAAAACATCTCAGTCAAGGCGGCTGGGGAGGGGTCTTCTCAAACCATCATGAAACTTCTACTCCTCGGGTTCGCCTGGTAGATCCTCCACAAACTTCTACTGCTGCTTCTGGTGCTCCTTCCTTGAAAAAGCAGAAAACATTTGAGCCCTTTAACCTGGATGCCCCAGATTTTGATGCTGTCGAGTTTGTCAACCAGCAAATTACCCCTTACGGTGCGCTTTCCATGGATGATGTGTCCCTTCTTCAGCACCTAGATTTCATCACCAGAAATAGTGTGAAGATGGCACATACGGGTGCAGCTATTTTTTGAGCTGCTCAGGGTATCCCGATTCATGCTACGAAATCCTTCATGGAAGAGGCTAAATCGGAGTTTGATCGGATCAAGGGTCTGAAGGAGGAGTTGGAGGTGAAGTTGGCGAAGGTAGAAAATGAATTGGAGGGTGAGAAGGCTAGCTCTATCGCCTTGGCGGCTTCCTTGAAGTTGGCTGAGGATATGGCATTAAAGCACAAGGATAGCTATGTCTCAGCTTATAGGGAGTTGGTGCATCTCCGAAATGACTTGGAAACTTCTCGGGTTGATTATGCCAAGCTCTAGGGTCACCTTGTAGGCAGCGTCACTGCTGCCTATGAGAACCTAAGGGAGTAGGTCCGGATTATTGCCCCTGATGCCAATTTGACTCTCTTTAGTCTTGATAACGTAGTAAAGGATGGCAAGATTATCTCGGATGATCCTGATGATGACGTTGAGCTTCTTCCTGTGCCTTCTCTTAAAGCTTCTGCTATGCCGGTCTCTTCAGCCCCCTCGACCATAGTTGAGTCAGATCCTGATTATCAGATCTTGAGTCGAGGCGACGGGACAGTGGATGCGGTGCCTCTCTGATGATGCGGAATTTGGTGAATTAAAAATTATGAAAATGTGTACGTTGCAAGTATAGTTCTTAACTCACCGAAAATCCACTTATCAATTTAGAAATATGTCACAGAAATTTAAATTTTAAATACTGGGAGTATGAATCCCAGGTATTCTCCCAACGAGTTGCAGAAAGGTGTGCTGTTTTATTAATCAGATGTTTTCAAAAAGGTTTGAGTTGAATGACAGGAAATTAAATTGATGAATTTGAAAAATGTAAATAAAAGCCTTGACTAGGAGTTGATTAGTTGGAGTCCCTATTATAGTTGGAATGCTCTCAAGATTAATTGATAATTAAAAGTTATTCTGTTTGGTTATCCTTTACTAGGCAAAGGAAAGTCAAACAAGTTGGAATGCTACGTCTGTTCACAAGTTGCAACCCACTTAATTAAAAGGGATTGATGTTAGTGACTAGAAGGCAATCTAACAGTAAACCCAATTACAATCTTTCTCTTAAGCCTTCCAACTCAATTGGTTCTTTTCAATCAACTCCCCATCAAGTTAGGGAACTACTCGCTCATTGTAAATAATAAATCCATAACATATGAAAGGGAATCAAAAGAAGACATGATTATTGGAAAGAAAAATGGATGAAAATGAAAGAAATAATTCTTGTATTAAATAATCATAAAAGTATTCCAATGACAAAATTGAACAAGGCAAGGAACATGGAAGAAATAAACCAAGTTAAGAGAATGAACTAGAATGACGAAGTCTTGATGAGGAAATAACTCTTCTCAATATCCCAATGCCAAAGTAGTAGAAAAATAATATCCTAAAAGTATCAATTGTGTAGAGAGAAAACCTAGAGGAGGAGTAAAACTAGATCTGAAAAACTTAAAACTGTGTAGAATGAATGTTCTCTGGCTCTAGTCTGCTGTTCTAGGCTGAGAACTGGGTCAAAACAGGGCCCAAAATCGCCCCCAGTAAAATCTGCAGATTATGCAGATCGAGCATGTCACGCGGTCGCGTCGTCCATGCGGACGCGTCATTTGCGTTTTTCCGTGCCAGGCGTTCGCGTCGTCCACGCCTCCGCGTCACTTGTGCTTTTCCTTTCCGCGCGGTCGCGTGAGCCATGCGGCTGCGTCACTATGATTTCTCCTCTTCCGCGCGAGCGGGTGAGCCATGCGGCCGCGTCACTTCTCGCTGGTTATCTCCTCAATTTCTTGTGTTCCTTCCATTTTTGCTAGCTTCCCTTCCAATCTCCAACTCATCCATGCCCTATAAAGCCTGAAACACTTAACACACAGATCACGGCATCGAATGGGATAAAGGAGAACTAAAATGCATAATAAAAAAGTCTTTAGGAAGCAGTTTTCAATCATGTAATAAATCCAGGAAGGAAATATAAATGCATGCTAAATTAATGAATAAGTGGGTAAGGATCATGATAAAACCACATAATTATACACAATATAAACCATAAAATAGTGGTTTATCAACCTCCCCACACTTAAATATTAGCATGTCCTCATGCTTAATTGAAGGAGATAATATAAGATAAATAAGTATAAACATGTAGAAACTCATGCAATGCAATGCAACCTATATATATGAATGCAACTATATGATTCTTGCTCACTTGATCAAAAGTAAATAAGCTCTTCAAACAATTACAAATCAAATTCCACTAATTCTATCATTATACAGTAAGACAGATAAAAGTGCAAGAAGATAGCTCATGAAAGCATGGAACATGGAAATTCAAGCATTGAACCCTCACTGATGATGTATGTACGCTCTAATCTCTCTAGTGTATAGGGTGATCACTCTATCCCTCTCTAATTATGCTCTCTAACTTTTGTTTTTCTCCTAACCAATCAACACTAGTTAATATGCCAATGCAAACATCATGAGGTCTTTTTAAGGTTGTAATGGGGCCAAGGTAAGGATAGGGATATATATATATATATGGTTAAGTGAGCTTATAAATTGAATCTTTAATTAACCTAGCTTTAACCCAACTTATATATTTTATAAAACTTTAGAATTCATACCTAGCTACCCAGAATTCCCTTTTACCTTCCATATTCATGTATCAAATATATATATATATATATATATATATATATATATATATATATATTTGGCATATGTGCATTGATCTTTTGAATTTTTAATTTAACATTGGGGTAATTTTGTCCCCTTATTCATGCTTATTGATGCACATAGAGTTGTGATTCTTATAGCCTCACATGAGTAGGTACCCAAATTCCCATTATCTTATCATGACACATTCCCTTAATAATTTTTGTTCCCACAAATTCCCATACTTAACTAGCATACACAATTCTATTTTAAGCTAACCAAAGATTCAATTTGGGGTATACAATTGTTTTTTTTTTCCGCTTAAGGCTAGTAATGTGGTAGAATACAGAACAAATGGGATTTTAAGGCTCACAGTGGTTGACAAAGATAATTAAAAAGGGTAGGCTTAATTTGGATAAGTGAGTTTAAACAAATAATGGCCTCAATCACATGCAAGCATATAAACATAATAACTATTGGACATATAGGATGAGACAAAATATAGATTACAATCATAGAGAAGTAAACACACAAGAATAAAATAATTATGGTTAAATAATGTAACCATGCATAAAGGCTCAAATTTTTCACAGGTTGTGTGTTCTTTAGCTCAAAAATCATGTTCCAAATACAACTTCAAGCAGATTTATCCTAAAAGTTAGGATCAGAATTAGTGAAATTTTGTTCTAAAGATATTTTTTAGAAGAAACTTATTGTCTTTTCAATCAAGTGGAACATGCATGCAACTAATCTATTCTAAGAAAAAGAAAATCTAACTAAAATATCCTAATTTATTAGTGCTAGGGAAGAGAATTTACCTCCGGAAGTCAGGTACTGACCGACCTCCCCACACTTAAGGCTTTGCACCATCCTCGGTGCCATCTGTCAGGAACAATGGTGGGCTGGTGGCAGTGTCTCCACAGTCGGGGTCGTTCTGGCTCCCTGTGCTGGTGAAGGATGTGGAGTTGGTTGCGACGCTCACGGAGCTTTGCTTTCTTTTCATGTTGGTCCAACCGCTTCAGTATCTGATGTAGTAGTTGACTGGTAGATGGTGGAGGAGCTGCAGCATCCTCTGTGGACTGGCTGGTAGTGGCAAGTGGTGGCCTGAGATATTTCTCGTTAGGAACATATTGATCATCCCGTGGAAGAATGGCTTTGGTGTCTGATAAATGAGTTTCTGCCGGTATAGAAATCATCAAGTAACCAATCATAGTATAGTCTAAACCGACACAAAATCCATTATCAAAGTAATTCTACAATCTATAATCGAGAGTATTAATCTCCCGAGTCGTTCTTCCCTAGGAATGCTACAAGGATGCATGCTATTGGTTAAGTGGTCTTTTGTGGCTTGAAGAGTGTGGCATAAAAGTGCTAATAAAAGAAAACAACAATCAATCAATATTAAAAGCCTTGGCCAAGGTTGAACATTGGAAGTTCCATCACTATAGCTTCCTTCAATTGTGATAACAAAGGAGTGTTGCTTCACTTAGTTAACCCCTAATCATAGAGGAAAGTCAAGTAAAAGTAACTAACTTGAGTCACAAGTCCTAGTCTTACCCTAGGGAAGTCTAGCTTTAGTGCACTCTAAGTCAATTAGCAATTCTCAATTCTTAATCAACAATTGACATCCATTATTCAAGTGTCTCCAATGACTCAACTACTAGGCCAAGTGAGGGGATGCTACTCCATATCTAAAGTTGGCATTTTCTCAAACATTTGGAGAGCAAGAATGAAAGACATAGTAAAATTGAGAAGAGATTTAGAATCAAAGTAATTCAACATAAGAGATTAACAACAATCAACAATGAACAACAATGAAAATGAGATCTTCAAGGAATTAATAGAATCCAAAACAACAAAGTTAAATATAAGATCTATGAGAATTGAACAATTACAAACACTAATTGAGATTAGAGAAGAAGATCTGCAACATGAACAAAGTAAATTGAGAGTTGCAATAGATCTCACCAAGGAATGGTTGAGAATTGAGAAGGTGAAGATGAATCCTAGAGAGAGGTTGGAGTCTCTCTCTCTATAAATGTAACTAACTAAAAATATCTAAAAAAACTTGTGGAATGAGTGTGTGGATGTGAATGTGTGTCAATCCCCTTCAATCTTTGGTTCTTATATGCAGTTTGGCGCCAAAGTTGGTTACTGAAACCCTCCAAAATCGCCAAGCACGTGTTGCAATAATAGAATCACGTGCGGACTACGACGCGTGCGCGTCCCTGGCTGATTCCGCAATGTGCGCGCGAGCGCCTTGTGCGCGTGCACGTGCTTGGCTTAGATCAATTCTTTGGCTTTTTGTGCTTCTCTCCACTTGCATGCTTTCTTCCTTGCTCCTTTGATCCATGCCTAGCCTATTTCAACCTGAGATTACTAGCAAACACATCAAGGCATCTTATGGAATCAAGGATGAATTAAAATTATCAAATTAAAGGCTTAAAAAGCATGTTTTTACACTTAAGCACAAATACGGGAGAGATAACAAAAACATGCTAATTCGTAGGCTAAATGCGAGAAAAGGTCGTCAAAATACTATAAATTCAATACAAGATAAACCCTAAAAATGGGGTTTATCAACCTCCCCACACTTAAACCTTAGCATGTCCTCATGCTAAAATAAGAAAGAAACAAGGGGTATGATCTTTATTTGATGCAACTAAACTATATGAGTCCTATCTAAATGCAATTACCTAAAGTGAGTGCAAATGCTTTGGTCAACATAACTCAACTTCCAAGAGAACATATATAAGCATAAGAGCTAGAGCAATAGGGATCAAGTCCAAACCACAATTGTATTGAATTATAAAAAGAAATCCGAGCTTGCAAGAATACAGATAATATGGTAATGACATGTAATTAAACTTTTGAACCCTCATCGGATTTGTATCCGCTCTATTCACTCAAGTGTCTAAGGGTTAATTCACTCAATTCTCTTCTAATCATGTTTTCCAAAATTTGATTTTCTTCTAACAATCAACACCTACTCAATGCATGCATACATTCATCACGAGGTCTTTCATTTAGGTTGTAATGGGGTTAGGGTCAAGGTAGGATCATTTATGGTTAAGTGGACTAGAGTTTAGATCTTTGATTAGTATAGACTTTCCTACCTAACCTATGCAATGACCTATACAATTAAGTACTAATCTAACTACCCATTCTTCACTTTTTCTTACATATTCATGCATCTTATTTCTTGATTCATAACAATTATGCATTGATTCCCTTTTATTGAGCTTCACTTTGGGGCATTTGTCCCCTTTTTGTTGCTTTCTTTTTTTTTATTTTTTTTCTTTTTTTCTATATTGCTTTTTCTTATCTTTTTTTTTTCTTTGAGAATTTTCTTTTTTTTTTCAAGCTACACATAAGAATATTAATGCATAAAGTCTACACATTCAATCAATACATGAATATATTCCCAATTCCTAAATATGAAGGTGTACTACCCTTTTTATCCCATCCAATATTCCCAAGCCTCACCAACTTTGAATAATAAACACTCTCACTAGCCTAGGCTAATCAAAGATCCAAGCAAAGGATTTTCATTGGTTTTTCACCTTCGGCTTGTAATGAGCTAAAATGAGAATAAGTTGGTTAAGCATAGGCTCAAAATTGGCTAACAATGGAGAGTAAAAGGTAGGCTATTTGGGTAAGTGGGCTAATGAAATAATGGCCTCAATCATACAAATGCATGAATACAAGAAATAAATGGACATATAGAATCAAGCAAATCAAGGATTGCAATCATAGAAAAAGAATAATTGCACACAAGAATGGAAAATAAATGGTTATAAAATGTAACCACATCAATAGGCTCAAGTCTCACAAGCTTGTGTTCTAAGCTCAATACATGCTTCACAAAGTATAGATTCAAGCAAGTTTCACCAAAAATTTTCTTCAATCAATTGGGTTGTACTCTCTAGATGGGTTCCTTGAAAAGTTCCATTATTTTGACTAAGCATTGTTATGATTGAAAAAGTTCCTTAGTTTTCCCTTTCTATTTCCAATTTAAAACAATTTCCATATGTAAAAAGGTTGACTACGTCTTAATAATTCCAAAATATTTTCTAATCACAACTACAAGCTACTAAGAAGATAACTATATAGAGAAAAATCTACTAATATCTAACATCCAAAATAAAAGAGTATGCAACAACCAAAATGTTTCCAAAACATCTAACACAATGTTAGGAAAATATAACTAGGAAATGCGCCCAAAATGTGGTGCCAACGGCGACCTCCCCACACTTAAGATTAAGCATCATCCCTGATGCTAATCCGGAAGGTTAAGGCGAGATCTAAAGGTTTGTGGAGCATATGCTTGAAGTGAGGCAAGGGTAGGTTCTGGTGTTCTCTTCCTCTTTCTTTTGTCCGACATCCTGAAAGTAGAATATGGTAGAATATAAGCAATGGAACAAGTAGTATGAAGCAAATAGGAGCATATTCAGGATGCAAGATGGATGGCAAGTAATCATGATGTGAACATGAAATAGAAAACTTGGTTTGCAAGTAAGCCTAGAGAAATTGGGAACATAAACCAAGAATTCAGGATTCCAATCAAAGTGTCACAATTCTCAAAGATTAGGCATATGCACCATCATACCTTAAGGGAATGGTTAAAAGGTCAAGTGTAAGTAAAAGTGAAGTTAGCAGTTATAGAAATCAGTGAGTTAGAAGAGTGAAGTTGGTAATTAGTGGTATGATGGAGAATTGCCCAATGGGGAGAGGATTGCAAGTTATGCGCAACAGTCATGTTCACAAGCATGAATATATAGAAATGCCAAAATGGACTTCACAATAATTGGTGTTACAAACAATAAGTCCAATTGTGTAACTATGAAAAATTGAAAGTGATGTTAAGTTGTAACAAGTTACACAATCAAAGCGTACTAATTATTGTGAGAGAATGAACATAATGTAAGGAGGAGGTTGCATATTATGGTTTAACAAGCATGTAGGCACTTCTTAGGGTTGTTGGGTTTTTTTTTTATTGAGAAAATGCCTAAAAGCTCTAAATTGCCCAAAGACTCCCCATGGTGCCTACAACTCCTTATTTAGTCAAAAACCACACACTTTATAAAATGCAAGTTGGTTTTTAGATTTATTCCATTACTACTAAGCACAACATACATGTTAATATGCTAGCAACTAAGGTACACAAACAAGCTAATTATGAGATGAAAACCTACCTACAATGGTAACTCAAATCACTTATTAAACAAAATTAGAAGAGAGTGGAAAGAGTTTACCATGGTGGGGTGTCTCCCACCTAGCACTTTTAGTTTAAGTCCTTAAGTTGGACATTTGGTGGAGTCCTTGCTAGGGTGGCTTATGCTTGAACTCTTCTTCGAATCCCCACCAGTGTTTACACTTCCAATAGCCTCCGGGATCCCAATTTAAGCGTACAAGGCCTTCAAGGAGGCCTAAGCAAGTGATAAGGCTCCTAAGTTGATAGTGCTCTATGTATGTTCCAGGGTCCCACACTTTGTTTGTCAACCCCCTTTTTTCTTGATCTCCATGCTTCCATTTAGGTGACAAGCTTATTGAATTCTCAATTAGGCCTCCAAACATTCTCCTAGACCCATGCAATTTGGTTCTACACCACCCATTGCCATTCAACATTGAGCAAGCGCCCATCGTGAACTTAGAGTGATGTTTCCAACCACTACATGACTTTTTCTTACTCCCCAATCCACAAAGAGCTCTAAGTTGTCCATTCGTCTTAAGCAAACTATATGCAAGTGGAAAAGTAAAGATTAGAGATAAGAATTTTACCCACTTGAATGTTATGTTGGATGGTGACTTAGGAAGGGGTGGTCCCAATGATCTTGCAAGCTCCACTCCCTTGTACTCTTCCTTGATTACCTTCACCTCTTCACAAGCTTCTTCAATTTCAACCTCTTCCTCTTGGTGGCTTCCTTCCAATTCAATCTCTTCTTCATTGCTTACCAACGGCATGGGAGGTTGTGCATCTTCTTCCTTGATCTCAATTTTAAGCCCAATGGGCGGGAATTCAATTGTAGATAAGAAATTCTCAATGATTGAATCCATCTCTTGATCAACCTCTTCCAATCTTTCATTACTCATACTATGCCTTGGAGGTTGCGCATCATCCTCCTCAACATCATTTTCAAGTTTAATGGGAGAGACTTCAACAACTTCCACAAGATCATCAACAATATCACTTGGTGTGGAAGTGTTCTCAAGCTTGAAATCCACCTCTTGTTTAACTTCCTTTAACTCTTCAACCATTTCTTCTTTCTCAATGATTTCGTCCTCCTCCACTTGTTGCAAGACATATCCCATCTCCTTGTCCTCATGTTGGGATCCTAAAATCTCCTTCATGTTCATTTCTTCGGTTGATTTCTCACATTCATCCGTGGAGATGCTTTGCTTGTTGTATGAATCCCAAGAATCCATCTTTTGACGGATGGTTACTTGAAGTCGATCCATTTCTTCCTTGAGACGATCCCTTGATTCTTATTCCGCCTTACTAACATAAGTAGGATCGTATTGCTCTTGGATTAATGGACATTGATATGCTTCCATGGAGGTTTGTGGCGGAGAGGGAAAATTATGATATAGTTGGAAATGAGGTTCATCAAAGCCTTGAGGTGAGAAGTTATTTTGGTTATTGGTAGAAGGTGGAATTATACGGGACATAGATTCTTGGAGGGTAGAGGTGAAACTAGCGAGTACGGTTTGGAGCTCTTCTTGCTCTTGAAGAATGATACCAAGTTTATCATCCATGGGTACTTGGTTTGGAGGGTAAAGATGTTGGAGTGGTGGTGATTCAAGGGTTGCTTGTTCATAATCGTCACAAGGGTATGCATAGGGGGAATATAGATTTGGATCATATGTAGGCAATTGGTGGAAATAAGATGTGGGTTGAGAATATGGTGCATAGAACGATGGTGGTTGAGTGGTATAACTATGATAAGAATCATCATATCCATAAGAATGATATACATTATAGGAAGGATTACCATCATAGTAACTTGAAGGGGAAGATTGCCATGATGATTGCTCATATGAATGTGGCTCCCTTCCTAAGAATTCATCTCTCCCATAATGTGAGCCATCATTCAAGTTTTCATCGCCTACAACATAGTCATAGTTATATCCAAAACTACAAGGACGAGAATTCATAGTGGCAAATGGGAGCAAAACTAATGGAGATCTAAAGCTAATGAAAACTAACAAACAAGAAAAAGACAAACATATTCACATATATACATTAACCAAAAACATGGCACTCATGTGCATTCCCCGGCAACGGCGCCATTTTGATAAATGAGTTTCTGCCGGTATAGAAATCATCAAGTAACCAATCGTAGTATAGTCTAAACCGACATAAAATCCATTATCAAAGTAATTCTACAATCTATAATCGAGAGTATTAATCTCCCGAGTCATTCTTCCCTAGGAATGCTACAAGGATGCATGCTATTGGTTAAGTGGTCTTTTGTGGCTTGAAGAGTGTGGTATAAAAGTGCTAATAAAAGAAAACAACAATCAATCAATATTAAAAGCCTTGGCCAAGGTTGAACATTGGAAGTTCCATCACTATAGCTTCCTTTAATTGTGATAACAAAGGAGTGTTGCTTCACTTAGTTAACCCCTAATCATAGAGGAAAGTCAAGTAAAAGTAACTAACTTGAGTCACAAGTCCTAGTCTTACCCTAGGGAAGTCTAGCTTTAGTGCACTCTAAGTCAATTAGCAATTCTCAATTCTTAATCAACAATTGACATCCATTATTCAAGTGTCTCCAATGACTCAACTACTAGGCCAAGTGAGGGGATGCTACTCCATATCTAAAGTTGGCATTTTCTCAAACATTTGGAGAGCAAGAATGAAAGACATAGTAAAATTGAGAAGAGATTTAGAATAAAAGTAATTCAACACAAGAGATTAACAACAATCAACAATGAACAACAATGAAAATGAGATCTTCAAGGAATTAATAGAATCCAAAACAACAAAGTTAAATCTAAGATCTATGAGAATTGAACAATTACAAACATGAATTGAAATTAGAGAAGAGGATCTACAACATGAACAAAGTAAATTAAGAGTTGCAATAGATCTCACCAAGGAATGGTTGAGAATTGAGAAAATGAAGATGAATCCTAGAGAGAGGTTGGAGTCTCTCTCTCTACAAATGTAACTAACTAAAAATATCTAAAAAAACTTGTGGAATGAGTGTGTGGATGTGAATGTGTGTCAATCCCCTTCAATCCTTGGTTCTTATATGCAGTTTGGCGCCAAAGTTGGTTGCTGAAACCCTCCAAAATTGCCAGGCACGTGTTGCAATAACAGAATCACGTGCGGACTACGACGTGTGCGCGCACGTTACGCGTGCGCGTCCCTGGCTGATTCCGCAACGTGCGCGCGAGCGTCTTGTGCGCGTGCACGTGCTTGGCTGAGATCAATTCTTTGGCTTTTTGTGCTTCTCTCCACTTGCATGCTTCCTTCCTTGCTCCTTTGATCCATGCCTAGCCTATTTCAACCTGAGATTACTAGCAAACACATCAAGGCATCTTATGGAATCAAGGATGAATTAAAATTATCAAATTAAAGGCTTAAAAAGCATGTTTTTACACTTAAGCACAAATACGGGAGAGATAACAAAACCATGCTAATTCGTAGGCTAAATGCGAGAAAAGGTCGTCAAAATACTCTAAATTCAATACAAGATAAACCCTAAAAATGGGGTTTATCAGTGTCCCCAGCTCTGTAGGATACTCCGGCTGCTGAGATGATATCAGAGACCAATGCGGGAAAAGGTAGGTTGCCCGCGATCTGCACATGTTCCATAGCATTCCGGATATGTCGCGGTAAATTGAGAGGCTGGTCTGTGAGGATGCACCATAGTAGAATGGCCATGTCTGCGGTGAAGGAGGACTCATGAGTACTCGGGAAGACGTAATGGGACATGATCTGTGCCCATACGTGAGCCTCTAAGGTAAGGGCGGAAGCCGAGATTCCCTTAGGATGGGAACGATGGTATCCGAAGATCCATTTGCTGCCAGTGCGAGCAATAACTCTGAGAACAGCGTCCCAGTCAAAAGTGTATGCCTGGCGCTTGGTTGCGGCTTTCTGAAAAGCGTCCAATCCTTCTGGAGCAGGTGGGAGATCTAAGGCCTACTGTATGGCTTCTTCTGTAATGGGGACTTGCTTCTGGCGTAAATAGATGGACTGCAGAGTCGGCAGGTAGAAGTTGGAGTAGAACTCAACAACCCAAGAAAGATTAACCTGTCGTGGCTGTCTCAGTAGAAATCCCCAATGTCTATGTGCAATTTATGGCTCAACAAATTCAGCGATATGAGGCGGAAGGATAAGAAGGTGTTTGTTGTTGTAATTTCGAGCTGCCAGAATAGGAAACATCTGCTCACAGTAGCGATTTGGGAATCGTGCAGTGTCCTTGGCTGGGAAGGCTCGTTCCTTTTTATCAACCTTGATAATCCTTTTAATTCTCTTTGTTGAGGGCTTGACTGCAATTGAAGAAGGTTCTGCCACTAATGCTCTCTTCGTTCCTTTCCTTGCTGTGGGTTTAGGGGTAGCCTTCTCTTTGCCTTTCTTGGTGGCCATTCTGAAAAAGGGAAGAGAAAGTAAGTCAGATCCAAAGAAACAAAGCAAGGAAGGAGATGGAGTGGGTAATAAACAGTGCACGGTGAAGATGAATGAAATAAACACATGGTCTAGACAACATGTGAAAAGATCAAGAAAGGAAATAGGATAGGTGCACATAAAGGGAAGTAGATGCAAGATGATTATTGGCATGCCGGAAAGGGCATGAGTAGCATAGATCAAGCATCACTTTGTAACAAATTAACAATTTGTATTGGCAATTAAATTGGATAAATAAAATAGTAAAGGGATTTAGTGAAAAACATGCATGGAATAGTAGAATATGATAATGTAGAAAAGTGCATGATGCCATATGGGCCTTTTCACAAACACATAGCATGCATGATAAATAAGGCATAGAAAGTATTAAAGTAAACATGTGAGCAATCCCATTTTTGAGAATAAGATATAAGTGCCAAACAAATTACAATAATCTACAAGCAGATAATGAGGAATGATGGCTCAAATAAATATGCTAGCACCATGTAAAAAGGAAATAAGAAGAAAGAAAATAATGATAAAGAAAAGAAAAAGAAAAGAAAAGAAAATAACATCTAAAATAAGAATAATGATAAAAAAAAATGGAAGAAGGAGGGAAGAAAAGAAAACCTTGTTATTGGAGGTGAGAGACAGATGGAGTGAGCGGTGGGGTTGAAGGGAGAAGGGAGAAGGGGGAGATAAGGAGGAAAAAGAAAAATTAGGATTTGGAGGAGAGAAAGATAAGATAATTTGGCAGTTTTGGTGGAGCTGTGCAGCGCAAGCGACGCGGTCGCGTGAAGCACGCGTTCGCGTGATTGCGCTGTAAGGTAGGTAACGCGGTCGCGTGACACGTATTGTGCTTCTGGCGCGAGTACAGCCTCGTGGCTGCACAACTATCTGTTCAAATTGATAAATTTGCCAAAATTGGGGTGACGCGATCGCGTGGGGCATGCGATCGTGTGAGTGGGCTATTTAGAGGAATGTGACGCGGTCGCGTGGGTCACACGGCCGTGTGGGTAGAATTGTGCGTTCAGCATCATTCCAGCACCACTCCAGCACAATAATTGGTTGTGCACCCTTTTACGTCGAAATCCAGGGCATGCGATCGCATGGGGCATGCGATCGCGTGGAAGGCCAGGAATCCCATGTGACGCGGTCGCGTGGGACGATTTGTGCCATTGGCACGCCTCCAGCCACGCTCCGGCGTGACTCTCTGTACGCTTTTTATTTTCTCACTTCTTCTTGCGATGCGGACGCGTTGCTGATGCGGTCGCGTCGCGCAGCTCTCTCTCTTTTTTTATTATAAAAAGTGCGAATGCAGATGCATGAAGGCGCTAATAAAGGGAAGAGTTATTGACTAGGAAAAACTAAAGATAAAAAGAAAAGAATGATCATACCATGGTGGGTTGTTTCCCACCTAGCACTTTGCTTTAACGTCCGTAAGTTGGACGCTCCAGTAGTTCAATCTTCTGGCCTGTAGGGATCTTCCAAGATGAAGATCTCAAGCTCCTTATTTTTCTGCAGCTTTTCTCCATGGTACAGCTTCAGACGTTATCCATTAACTTTAATAAGTTCAGAGCGTGAAGGGTGGCTTAGGTGATAAACTCCGTATGGCTCGGCCTTCTCTGCTCTGTATGGACCTTCCCATTTCGATCTCAACTTGCCTGGCCAGAGTCTTAGTCGAGATTTGTAAAGGAGGACTAAATCCCCAGATTGGAACTCTTTCCTTTTAATGTGCTGATCATGTACAACCTTCATCTTTTCCTTGTATATTCTTGAGTTCTGATAAGCTTCTAGACAAAGGCTCTCCAGTTCTTGCAGTTGCAACTTCCTTTCAGCTCCAGCTTGCTCAATTCCCATGTTGCACTCCTTGACTGCCCAAAAAGCTATGTGCTCTACTTCAACTGGGAGATGACAAGCTTTTCCATAAACTAAGCGGAAAGGGCTCATTCCAATGGGCGTTTTGTATGTTGTCCTGTATGCCCATAGTGCATCTTGTAGTCTGGTGCTCTAGTCTTTTCTATGAGGTTTGACTATCTTATGCAAGATACGCTTTATCTCTCTGTTTGACACCTCGGCTTGCCCATTGGTCTGAGGATGGTATGTTGTTGCGACCTTATGAATTATCCCATGCTTCTTCATCAATCCTGTTAGTCTCCTGTTACAGAAATGGGTGCCTTGATCGCTCACGATTGCTCGTGGTGATCCAAAGCGGCAAATAATATGGTTTCTCACAAAGGAAACAACAGTATTAGAATCATCAGTGTGGGTGGGAATTGCTTCCACCCACTTGGAAACATAATCCACAACTAATAATATATAAACTTGACCATTAGAATTTGGGAACAGACCCATGAAGTCAATGCCCCAAACATCAAAAATTTCACAAAAAAGCATAAATTGTTGGGGCATCTCATCCCTCCTGGATATATTACCAAATTTTTGGCATGGAAGACAAGATCTACAAAACTCAGCGGCATCTCGAAAAAGAGTAGGCCACCAGAATCCACAGTCTAAGATCTTTCTAGCCGTTCTTTGAGGGCTGGTGCACGAATTTGCATTCCGTACAACTAACCAGCAAGTGCACTGGGTCGTCCAAGTAATACCTTACGTGAGTAAGGGTCGATCCCACGGAGATTATTGGTTTGAAGCAATCTATGTTTATTTTATTAATCTTAATCAGGATGTCAATAATGTTATTTGGATTTAATTGTAAGAAGTAAAAGTGTTTGGAATAAGTAATTGTTACTTTATTAATGAAGAACATGTTGGGGTTTTGGAGATGCTTTGTCCTCTAACTTCAACTCTTCCTTGAAATCCTTTTCCACACGCAAGGCTCCTTCCATGGCAAGCTGTATGTAGGGTGTCACCATCATCAGTGGCTACCTCCCATCCTCTCAGTGAAAATGGTCCAAATGCTCTGTCACAGCACGGCTAATAAGCTGTTGGTTCTCGATCATGTTGGAATAGGATCCATTGATCCTTTTGCGTTTGTCATCACGCCCAGCAATCGCGAGTTTGAAGCTCGTCACAGCCATTCAATCCTTGAATCCTACTTGGAATACCACAGACAAGGTTTAGACCTTCCGGATCTTCAAGAGTGGCCGCCATCAATTCTAGCTTATACCACGAAGATTCTGATTAAAGAATCTAAGAGAAGCTCATTCAATCTGATGTAGAACGGAGGTGGTTGTCAGGCACACGTTCATGGATCTGAGGAAGGTGATGAGTGTCACGGATCATCACCTTCTTCATGTTTAAGCACGAATGAACATCTTAGATTGGAACAAGCGTGTTTGAATGGAAAACAAAGGTAATTGTATTAATTCATCGAGACGCTGCAGAGCTCCTCACCCCCAACAATGGAGTTTAGAGACTCATGCTGCCAAAAGGTACAAATTTCAGATCTAAAATGTCATGAGGTGCAAAGTAAATTTCTAAAAGTTTTTTAAATAGTAAACTAATAACCTAGGTTTACAGAAAATGAGTAAACTATGATAGATAGTGCAGAAATCCACTTCTGGGGCCCACTTGGTGTGTGCTGGGGCTGAGACTTAAGCTTCTCACGTGCCTGGGGCTGTTTTGGGTGTTCAACGCCAGGTTGTAACCTGTTTCTGGCGTTGAACTCCAGGTTGTAACCTGTTTCTGGCGCTGGACGCCAGACAACAGCATGATACTGGCGTTGAATGCCAGTTTACGTCGTCTATCTTCGCGCAAAGTATGGACTATTATATATTGCTGGAAAGCCCTGAATGTCTAATTTCCAACGCTGTTGAGAGCGCGCCAATTGGACTCCTGTAGCTCCAGAAAAATCCATTTCGAGTGTAGGAAGGTCAGAATCCAGCAACATCAGCAGTCCTTTTTCAGCCTAACTCAGATTTTTGCTCAGCTCCCTCAATTTCAGCCAGAAAATACCTGAAATCACAGAAAAACACACAAACTCATAGTAAAGTCCAGAAATATGATTTTTGCCTAAAAACTAATAATATTCTACTAAAAACTAATTAAAACATGCTAAAATCTACATGAAATTACCCCCAAAAAGCGTATAAAATATCTGCTCATCACAACACCAAACTTAAACTGTTGCTTGTCCTCAAGCAACTTAGATAAATAAAGTAGGATGAAAAGAAATTAAGAAGTAATAATATTTCAGAGTTTTTAAGTGGAGCTCAGATTCTTATTAGATGAGCGGGGCTTGTAGCTTTTCGTTTCTGAACAGTTTTGGCATCTCCCTTTATCCCTTGAAATTCAGA
Organism: Arachis stenosperma; assembly: GCF_014773155.1. Lineage (NCBI taxonomy): Eukaryota > Viridiplantae > Streptophyta > Magnoliopsida > Fabales > Fabaceae > Arachis > Arachis stenosperma. The sequence continues at coordinate 52,959,367 of NC_080385.1, read as the reverse complement.
ATGATTGGCATCCATAGGAACTCAGAATTCAGATAGTATTATTGATTCTCCTCGTGTAGTATGTTGATTCTTGAACACAGTTACTTTATGAGTCTTGGTCGTGGCCCTAAGCACTTTGTTTTCCAGTATTACCACCGGACACATAAATGCCACATACACATGACTGGGTGAACCTTTTTCAGATTGTGACTCAGCTTTGCTAAGGTCCCCAGTTAGAGGTGTCCAGAGCTCTTAAGCACACTCTTTTTGCTTTGGATCACGACTTTAACCACTCAGTCTCAAGTTTTTCACTTGGACCTGCATGCCACAAGCATATGGTTAGGGACAGCTTGATTTAGCTGCTTAGGCCTGGAACTATTTCCTTGGGCCCTCCTATCCACTGATGCTCAAAGCCTTGGATCCTTTTTTCAATCCAATGATTCCTTGTAAAAATTTTTTTTTCACTGCTTTTTCTTGCTTCAAGAATCAAATTCATGATTTTTCAGATCATCAATAATATTTTTCGTGTTCCTCATTCTTTCAGGAGCCAATATTCGTAAAATTCAGGATAAAATATGCACTGTTCAAGCATTCATTCAGAGAACAAAAAGTATTACCACCACATATAATTAATTATAATTTTTATTATTAAGAACTCGAAAAATATAAATTACTTCTTTATTCTAAAAATCTACTATTTTATTCATGTCTGATGATGATGAGGAAAATAAATTATAACTTTAATTGGGAATAAAACCAGAATAGATATGCTAACTACTACTACTACTACTCTATATATCTCCTAAGGTAAATTTCTATAATAACACTATCACAGAGCTAAAGCTAAAATTAAAACTCAACAACCTGTGTTTTGAGAAGTAGATGTTCCTCTGATCTGTGGGGTGCTTGGTCCTTCAAGGATTAATTTCTGGCGCTTCAGCTCCCTTAAATCACGCCCTTACTCTTCTTGTTCCTTAAGCAGTTTGCAAAGCATGCTACTTTGATTGTTCTGTTCTTCCTTTATTTGGTTCATAGCTTCTTGCAATTTGGAAATAGATGCCTCAAGGTGTTCCCAATATTCGAATTGAGGAAGTTCTGGGAGGACTTCCTGTGCTCTCCTCTTGATTGGATCATCCTGCAGCTGTTGTCTGTCCATTGATATTCTAGTGATTGGCCTCTCAATTGAGATATACTCTGTTATTCCCATCTTCACTCCGGCATCTCTGCAGAGCATAGAAATTAAGCTTGGATAGGCCAATCTGGCATCCTTGGAATTCCTGTTTGCTATTTTGTATAGTTCACACGAGATCAGTTGATGGACTTCTACTTCTTTTCCCAACATGATGCAGTGAATCATCACTGCTCTTTTAATAGTAACTTCAGAACGGTTGCTGGTGGGCAATATAGAACGCCCAATGAAATCCAGCCAGCCTCTGGCTGCTGGTTTGAGATCTTCTCTTTTGAGTTGATTTGGGATGCCAGTTGTGTTGGTGGTCCACCTGGCTTCAGGGATGCATATATCCTCTAGAATCTTGTTTAAAGCCTTTATTTACCCTCATCATTCGCCTATTAAAAGAGTCTGGGTCATCTTTCAGTTGAGGAAGCTTAAAGATCTCCCTGATTTTGTCAGGATGGGTATGAACAATCTTTCCTCTGACTAAGGTCCGATGGTCATAGAGGGCAGCTCCAATTATTCTTTGCCTGTCTGTCTGCCATAGATTAGCATAGAACTCTTGAACCATGTTCCTTCCCACTTTCGTTTCAGGATTAGCTAGGATTTCCCAGTTCCTGTTTCGAATTTGTTCTTGGATCTCCAGATATTCATCTTCTTTCAGATCGAACTTGACTTCTGGGATCACTGATCTTAGACTCATTATTTTGTAGTAATGGTCTGAATGTTCTTTAGTTAAGAACTTCCCTTGATTCCAAAGTGGCTTTGGAATATTCTCTTTCTTGACTCTTGGGTTGGGTTGTTTTCCTTTAGGGGCCATGATCAAAGTGAGTATGTTTTTGTAATCACGGATAAGCACACCAAACTTAGAGGTTTGCTTGTCCTCAAGCAAAAGAAAAGAGAGAAGAGGGATAGGAGGAGAGCAAGTGTGGAATGGTGGATGATGAGAGGGGCGCCGAAAGTGGATATAAAGGGAGGGGGTGGGTTTTCGAAAATAATAAAGAGATATAAGATAAAAGATATGATTTATAAAAGATAAATATGACAAGAAAAGGATATAATTTAAAAAGATATGAATGATATTTAAAAATAAATTTGAAATTTATAGTTTGAAAAAGATTTTAAAAGATAATTAAGTTTGAAAAGAAATTGGAAAAAGAGTTGGATTGGATTGGAAAAAAGGTTTATGTTTATGTATGAAGCTACATTTGATATTTTTGAAAAAGGGATTTTAGAAATTAGGATTAAAAATTTTGGAATTGAAGGATGATATTTTGAAACATGTTTATGCAAGAAATCATGAATTGAAACATAAAAATTAGAAAATTTGTGAAGAAAAACGAATTTTACCTCCTCCCCACCATTCTGGCGTTAAACGCCCAACTGCTGCATGTTTTGGGCGTTTAACGCCCAAATGTTGCTTCTCCTGGGCGTTCAACGCCCAGTTATTGCTTCTTTCTGGCGTTGAACGCCAGGAAGTCCTTTGTTACTGGGCGTTTTTCTAAACGCCCAAGATGCTGAAATTCTGGCGTTAAACGCCCAGAAGGAGCTTCTTTCTGGCATTCAACGCCCAGAAGATGCTCCTTTCTGGCGTTTAACGCCCAAATGGCTATCCTTACTGGTGTTGAACACCCAGTGGATGCTTCTTTTGGGCGTTCAACGCCCAAAACGTTTCTTAGTGGCCTTTTTCACGCCAGTGAGCTCCAAAATTCCCTGTAACTCTGTGAATTCAAGCAATTGCTATTTTACCTTGAAGATACTTTGACATATAACTGTAAAAAGAGATTCATTAACAAAAAACAAATAAAATTAAATTTTGTGAATGGCTGGGTTGCCTCCCAGCAAGCGCTTCTTTAATGTCGTTAGCTGGACTATTACTGAGCTTTAATCAAGTCTCAGTTTTGAGCACTCTTGCTCAAAATTGCCTTCAAGATAATGTTTAACTCTCTGTCCATTAACAATGAACTTTTTGTTAGAGTCATTATCCTGAAGCTCAACGTATCCATATGGTGATACACTTGTAATCACATATGGACCTCTCCACCGGGACTTCAATTTCCCGGGGAATAATTTGAGCCTAGAATTGAATAGCAGAACTTTCTGCCCTGGCTTAAAGATTCTGGATGACAATTTTTTATCATGCCATCTTTTTGCTTTCTCTTTGTATATTTTTGCATTCTCGAAAGCATTGAGTCTAAATTCCTCTAGTTCATTTAACTGAAGCAATCGTTTTTCTCCAGCTAACTTGGCATCAAGGTTCAGGAATCTGGTTGCCTAGTAGGCCTTATGTTCCAGTTCCACTGGCAAGTGACATGCCTTTCCATACACAAGCTGGTATGGAGAGGTCCCTATAGGGTTCTTGAATGCTGTTCTGTATGCCCACAGAGCATCATCCAAGCTTCTTGCCCAATCCCTTCTACGGTTAATTACAGTCCGTTCCAGGATTCTTTTGATTTCTCTATTTGAGACTTCAGCTTGCCCATTAGTCTGTGGATGATATGGAGTTGCCACCCTGTGGCTAACTCCATAACGAACCAAAGCAGAATAGAGCTGTTTATTGCAGAAATGAGTGCCCCCATCACTGATTAGTACTCTAGGGGTGCCAAATCTGCTGAAGATGTGTTTCTGGAGGAATTTTAACACTGTCTTAGTGTCATTAGTGGGTGTTGCAATAGCTTCCACCCATTTGGATACATAATCCACTGCCACCAGAATATAAGTGTTTGAGTATGATGGTGGGAAAGGTCCCATGAAGTCAATACCCCATACATCAAACAACTCAATCTCTAAGATTCCTTGTTGAGGCATGGCATAACTGTGGGGTAGATTACCAGATCTTTGGCAACTGTCACAATTAAGTACAAACACTCGGGAATCTTTATAGAGAGTAGGCCAGTAGAAGCCACATTGGAGGACTCTTGTGGTTGTTCACTCACTTCCAAAATGTCCTCCATACTGGGATCCATGGCAGTGCCATAGGATCTTCTGCGCTTCTTCTTTAGGCACACATCTACGGATTACTTCGTCTGCACATCTCTTAAAGAGATACGGCTCATCCCAAAGATAATACTTTGCATCTGTGATCAGCTTCTTTGATTGCTGCCTACTGTATTCTTTGGGTATGAATCTCACTGCCTTGTAGTTTGCAATATCTGCAAACCATGGCACTTTCTGGATGGCAAAGAGTTGCTCATCCAGAAAGTTTTCAGAGATCTCAGTAAGAGGGAGGGACGCCCCTTCTACTGGTTCTATTCGGGACAGGTGATCTGCTACCTGATTCTCTGTCCCTTTTCTGTCTCTTATTTCTATATCAAACTCTTGCAGAAGAAACACCCATCTTATAAGTCTGGGTTTTGAATCCTGCTTTGTGAGTAGATATTTAAGAGCAGCATGATCAGTGTACACAATCACTTTTAATCCTACTAAATAGGATCTGAATTTGTCAATGGCGTAAACCACTGCAAGTAGCTTTTTTTATGTGGTTGTATAGTTCTTCTGTGCATCATTTAGAACACGGCTGGCATAGTAAATGACGTGCAGAAGCTTGTCATGCCTTTGTCCCAACACTATACCAATGGCATGGTCACTGGCATCACACATTAGTTCAAATGGCAATGTCCAGTTTGGTGCAGAGATGATTGGTGCTGTGACCAATTTAGCTTTCAGAGTCTCAAATGCCTGCAGACACTCCTTATCAAAGACAAATGGCGTGTCAGCAGCTAGCAGGTTGCTCAGAGGTTTGGCGATTTTTGAAAAATCCTTTATAAACCTCCTATAGAATCCTGCATGCCCCAGAAAGCTTCTGATTGCCTTAACATTGGCAGGTGGTGGTAATTTTTCAATCACCTCTACCTTAGCTTGATCCACCTCTATTCCCTTGTTCGAAATTTTGTGCCCAAGGACAATTCCTTCAGTCACCATAAAGTGACACTTCTCCTAGTTTAAAACCAGGTTAGTCTCTTGGCATCTCTTTAGAACAAGTGCTAGATGGTTAAGGCAGGAGCTGAATGAGTCTCCAAACACTGAAAAGTCATCCATGAAGACTTCCAGAAATTTTTTCACCATATCAGAGAAAATTGAGAGCATGCACCTCTGAAAGGTTGCAGGTGCATTGCACAGGCCAAATGGCGTCCTTCTGTATGCAAATACTCCAGATGGACATGTGAATGCCGTTTTCTCTTGATCCTGGGGATCTACTGTAATTTGATTATAACCTGAATATCCATCCAGGAAGCAGTAGTATTCATGACCTGCTAGTCTTTCTAGCATCTGGTCTATGAATGGTAAAGGAAAATGATCCTTTTTGGTGGCTGTATTGAGCCTTCTATAATCAATACACATACGCCACCCTGTAACTGTTCTTGTAGGAACCAGTTCATTTTTCTCATTATGAACCACTGTCATGCCTCCCTTCTTAGGGACGACTTGGACAGGGCTTACCCAGGGGCTGTCAGAAATAGGATAAATAATCCTAGCCTCTAGTAATTTAGTGACCTCCTTCTGCACCACTTCCTTCATGGCTGGATTCAGCTGCCTTTGTGGTTGAACCACTGGCTTGGCGTCACCCTCCAATAGGATCTTGTGCATGCATCTAGCTGGGCTAATGCCCTTAAGGTCACTGATGGACCACCCAAGAGCTGTCTTGTGTGTCCTTAGCACATGAATTAGTGCTTCCTCTTCCTGTGGCTCTAAGGTAGAGCTTATGATTACAGGAAAGGTATCACCTTCTCCCAGAAATGCATATTTTAGGGATGGTGGTAATGGTTTGAGCTCGGGTTTGGGAGGTTTCTCCTCTTCCTGAGGGATTTTCAGAGGTTCTATTATTCTCTCTGATTCCTCCAAATCAGGCTGAACATCTTTAAAGATGTCCTCTAGCTCTGATTCGAGACTCTCAGTCATATTGACCTCTCTTACCAGAGAGTCAATAAGATCAACACTCATGCAGTCATTTGGGGTGTCTGGATGTTGCATGGCTTTGACAACATTCAACTTGAACTCCTCCTCATTGACTCTCAGGGTTACTTCCCCTTTTTGGACGTCAATGAGGGTTTGGCCAGTTGCTAGGAAAGGTCTTCCTAGAATGAGAGTTGCACTCTTGTGCTCCTCCATTTCCAGCACCACAAAGTCAGTAGGAAAGGCAAATGGCCCAACCTTGACAATCATGTCTTCAATCACGCCTGATGGGTATTTAATGGAGCCATCAGCAAGTTGAAGACATATCCGGGTTGGTTTGACTTCTTCAGTCAAACCAAGCTTTGTGATAATAGATGCAGGTAATAGGTTCATACATGCCCCAAGATCACATAGAGCTTGCTTGGTATAATTACCCTCTAATGTGCATGGTATCATAAAGCTCCCGGAGTCTTTAAGCTTCTCAGGTAAGCTTTTCAGAATGACTGCAATGCATTCTTCAGTGAGGTAAACTTTTTCAGTTTCTCTCCAATCCTTCTTATGACTTAAGATCTCTTTCATGAACTTAGCATAAGAGGGTATTTGCTCAAGTGCTTCTGCAAACGGAATCTTTATTTCAAGAGTCCTGAGATAGTCTACAAAGCGGGCAAATTGCTTATCCTGTTCCGCTTGACAGAGTTTTTGAGGATAAGGCATTTTGGCTTTATATTCCTCAACCTTAGTTGCTGCAAGTTTATTACCTACAGAAGTGGGTTGGGAAGCCTTTTTAGAAGGGTTGTTATCAACACTTGTATGTGACTGATCCCCCACTGGCGTTTGAATGCCAGGGGTGGAAGCTGGAGTGGCGTTAGACGCCAACTCCTTATCTGTTACTGGCGTCTGAACGCCAGAACTGTGCTCCCTTTGGGTGTTCAACGCCGGATTCATGCTTGTTTCTGGCGTTGAACGCCAGGAATGAGCATGGTCTGGGCGTTCAGCGCCAGCATTATTCCTCTCTGGGCTCTGATTGTCCTCAAAGGGATTTTGAGTAGCCATTTGTTCATTTCTTGGCTTCCTGCTGCTTTGAAGTGAGGAATTTAATATTTTCATACTTCTTAATTGAACTGCTTGGCATTCTTCTGCTATTTGTTTTGACAGTTGCTTTTCTGTTTGCTTTAACTATACTTCCATATTCCTGTTAGCCATTCTTGTTTCTTGTAGTATTTCCTTGAATTCGGCTAGCTGCTGGGTTAGAAAGTCTAATTGCTGATTGAATTCATTAGCCTGATCCACAGGACTGAGTTCAGCAGTTACTGTTTTAGCTTCTTCTTTCATGGAAGATTCACTGCTTAGGTACAGATGCTGATTTCTGGCAACTGTATCAATAAGCTCTTGAGCTTCTTCAATTGTTTTTCTCATATGTATAGATCCACCAGCTGAGTGATCTAAAGAAATCTGAGCTTTTTCTGTAAGCCCATAATAGAAGATGTCTAATTGCACCCACTTTGAAAACATCTCAGAGGGGCATTTTCTTAGCATCTCTCTGTATCTCTCCCAGGCATCATAAAGGGATTCACTATCTCCTTGTTTGAAGCCTTGGATGCTTAGCCTTAGCTGTGTCATCCGTTTTGGAGGGAAATAGTGATTCAGGAATTTTTCTGACAGCTGTTTCCATGTTTTTATGCTGTTCTTAGGTTGGTTATTTAACCACCTCTTAGCTTGATCTTTTACAGCAAATGGAAACAGTAATAATCTGTAGACATCCTGATCTACTTCCTTATCATGTACTGTGTCAGCAATTTGTAAAAATTGTGCCAAAAACTCTGTAGGTTCTTCATGTGGAAGACCGGAATACTGGCAGCTTTGCTGCACCATGATAATGAGTTGAGGATTCAACTCAAAGCTACTAACTCCAATGGAGGGTATACAGATACTACTCCCATATGAAGCAGTAGTGGGGCTAGCATATGACTCCAGAGTCCTCTTAGACTGTGCATTTCCACTTAGTTCCATGATGGAGCAAGGGAGATGGTATGTATGTTGATATTATTTATTTTATAAAAATTTATTTTATAAAATAAAATAAAAATAAAGCAAATAAAAACGAAATAAAATAAAAAAATGAAAATATTTTTTTTGAAGATTTTTCGAAAAATTTGAGAAAAAGGAGAAAGTGGTTAGGATAAAATTTTTGAAAAAGATAATAAAATATATATTAAAAAGATAAGAATTGAAAAATTTTGAAATTGAAATCTGAATTTTTTTTATATAAAATTTTCGAAAATGTAGTTTAAAATTAGTTAGAAAATATATTTTTTTTGAATTTTGAATTTTATGATGAAAGAGAAAAACACACAAAAGACACAAGATTTAAAATTTTTAGATCTAATGCTCCTTATTTTCGAAAATTTTGGAGGGAAAACACCAAGGAACACCAAACTTAAAAATTTTAAGATCAAAACACAAGAAAGACTCAAGAACACCTTGAAGATTCACAAGAACACCAAGAACAAAAGAAAGAACACCAAACTTAAAATTTTTAGAAAACTTTAATAAAATTTTCGAAAATTATATTAAAATTAACAAGAGAACACCAAACTTAAAGTTTGGCACAAGATTAAATTAAGAAAAATTATTTTTGAAAAAAAATATTTTAAAAAGAAGATGCCCAATTGCCAAGAACATAAGCCAACGCTATAACCAACTGAGCTAAAAATGTAACGTATTTTAAAGTTGTATTATTTTTATAGATAAGAATAAATTTTTTTTGAAAACTAATGTTTTGAAAAAGCACAAGAAAAACAAGAAAAGACACAAAACAAGAAAAACTCAAGATCAAACAAGAAAAATAAACAAGAACAATTTGAAGATCAAGGAAGAACAAGAACATGTAATTCGAAAAATTAAGAGGCAAGGAAAAACATGCAATTGACACCAAACTTAGAACAAGACACTAAACTCACGAAAATTAGAACTTGATAAAGAAAAATAATATTTTTTTTTGAAAAAAAAAATTTAAAAAGGGAATAATAAAAGATGCTATTCTAGTGAAAAAAGGATAAATTCTTCCTAATCTAAGCAACAAAATAAACCTTTAGTTGTTCAAACTCGAATAATCCCCGGCAACGGCGCCAAAAACTTGGTGCACGAATTTGCAATCCGTACAACTAACCAACAAGTGCACTGGGTCGTCCAAGTAATACCTTACGTGAGTAAAGGTCGATCCCACGGAGATTATTGGTTTGAAGCAATCTATGTTTATTTTATTAATCTTAGTCAGGATGTCAATAATGTTATTTGGATTTAATTGTAAGAAGTAAAAGTGTTTGGAATAAGTAATTGTTACTTTATTAATGAAGAACATGTTAGGGTTTTGGAGATGCTTTGTCCTCTGACTTCAACTCTTCCTTGAAATCCTTTTCCACACGCAAGGCTCCTTCCATGGCAAGCTGTATGTAGGGTGTCACCATCATCAGTGGCTACCTCCCATCCTCTCAGTGAAAATGGTCCAAATGCTCTGTCACAGCGCGGCTAATAAGCTGTTGGTTCTCGATCATGTTGGAATAGGATCCATTGATCCTTTTGCGTTTGTCATCATGCCCAGCAATCGCGAGTTTGAAGCTCGTCACAGCCATTCAATCCTTGAATCCTACTTGGAATACCACAGACAAGGTTTAGACCTTCCGGATCCTCAAGAGTGGCCGCCATCAATTCTAGCTTATACCACGAAGATTCTGATTAAAGAATCTAAGAAAAGCTCATTCAATCTGATGTAGAACGGAGGTGGTTGTCAGGCACACGTTCAAGGATCTGAGGAAGGTGATGAGTGTCACGGATCATCACCTTCTTCATGTTTAAGCGCGAATGAACATCTTAGATAGGAACAAGCGTGTTTGAATGGAAAACAAAGGTAATTGTATTAATTCATCGAGACGCTGCAGAGCTCCTCACCCCCAACAATGGAGTTTAGAGACTCATGCTGCCAAAAGGTACAAATTTCAGATCTAAAATGTCATGAGGTGCAAAGTAAATCTCTAAAAGTTGTTTAAATAGTAAACTAGTAACCTAGATTTACAGAAAATGAGTAAACTATGATAGATAGTGCAGAAATCCACTTCTGGGGCCCACTTGGTGTGTGCTGGGGTTGAGACTTAAGCTTTTCACGTGCCTGGGGCTGTTTTGGGCGTTCAACGCCAGGTTGTAACCTGTTTCTGGCGTTGAACTCCAGCTTGTAACCTGTTTCTGGCGCTGGACGCCAGACAGCAGCATGATACTGGCGTTGAACACCAGTTTACGTCATCTATCTTCGTGTAAAGTATGGACTATTATATATTTCTGGAAAGCCCTGGATGTCTACTTTCCAACGCCGTTGAGAGTGAGCCAATTGGACTCCTATAGCTCCAGAAAATTCATTTCGAGTGTAGGGAGGTCAGAATCCAGCAGCATCAGCAGTCATTTTTCAGCCTAACTCAGATTTTTGCTCAGCTCCCTCAATTTCAGCCAGAAAATACCTGAAATCACAGAAAAACACACAAACTCATAGTAAAGTCCAGAAATATGATTTTTGCCTAAAAACTAATAATATTCTACTAAAAACTAATTAAAACATGCTAAAATCTACATGAAATTACCCCCAAAAAGCGTTTAAAATATCCGCTCATCAAGGGCCAAAATGTCCTCCACTCTCAGATGAGTGACAGGCCTCCAAAATGGACTGGAATTCTGATTGAGGTACACAACGTCTAATTACCTGATCAGCACCACATCTCCACAAATATGGGTCATCCCATATATAATATTTAGACTCGCTTTTCAACTTGTCCCTTTGATGCTTAGAAAAATGTGGGGGAAATGTGCGGCTAACTAGGTAATTAGCTACAGGTGCATACCAAGGTACTACCTCAGATACTGCTTGCAGGTTATCAAATGGAAAATTATCATTTATAGGAGTAGAATCATCCTTAATGTGCTCAAGGCGACTCAAGTGGTCTGCCACTAAATTCTGATTACCACTCCTATCCTTTATTTCTAAATCAAATTCTTGTAAAAGCAATATCCAATGTATGATCCTTGGTTTGGACTCCTTTTTCGCTAATAGATACTTCAAAGCTGCATGGTCCAAATACACTACTACTCTAGTACCAAGTAGATAAGCTCGGAATTTATCCAGAGCAAAAACAATAGCAAGAAGCTCTTTCTCAGTAGTAGTATAATTGGACTGGGCAGCATCTAAAGTTTTAGACGCATAAGCAATAACAAAAGGATCCTTACCTTCACGCTGAGCCAGCGCTGCTTCTACTGCATGGTTGGAAGCATTGCACATGATTTCAAAGGGCTGGCTCCAGTTTGGTCCTCTCACAATGGGAGCTTGAGTCAGGTTGGTCTTCAGCTTATCGAACGTTGCTTACAATTCTCACTGAACTCGAACTCAATATCCTTCTGCAGCAATCTGGATAGGGGAAGTGCTACCTTACTAAAGTCCTTAATAAATCTCCTGTAAAAACCTGAATGGCCAAGGAACGAACGGACTTCCCTCACAGAGGAGGGGTAAGGTAAACAGGAAATAACATTCACCTTTGCTGGGTCTACAGAAATACCAGTATTAGATATAACATGTCCTAATACAATCCCTTGTTTAACCATAAAATGACATTTTTCAAAATTTAATACAAGGTTTGTATTGACACATCTATCTAATACTCTAGATAATCCATCTAAGCAAAGGCTAAAAGAATCACCATAAACGCTAAAATCATCCATAAAAACTTCCATACAGTCCTCAATGAGATCAGAAAAAAGACTCATCATGCACCTCTGAAAAGTAGCTGGTGCATTGCACAAGCCAAAGGGCATTCTCTTGTAAGCATAAGTCCCAAAAGGACATGTAAAAGTAGTATTTTCCTGACCCTCAGGAGCTATATGAATCTAGAAATAACCTGTGTAACCATCTAAAAAGCAATAATGTGATTTAACTGACAGGCGATCCAACATTTGATCAATGAATGGAAGAGGGTAGTGATCCTTGCGAGTAGCTTGGTTGAGACGCCTGTAATCAATGCAGACTCTCCAAGCGTTCTGTACTCTGGTCGCTATGAGCTCTCCATGCTCCTTTTTCACTGTAGTGACTCCAGACTTCTTGGACACCACTTGTACTGGGCTAACCCATTCACTGTCTGAAATGGGATAAATGATAACTGCTTCCAATAGTCTGGTCACTTCCTTTTTGACAACTTCCAAAATAGTGGGATTCAGTCTTCTCTGGGGTTGGCGGACAGGTCTTGCTCATTCCTCTAAAAATATTCTGTGCTCACATACTTGAGGGTTGATGCCTACGATGTCTGCCAAACTCCACCCAATTGCTTTCTTGTGCTTCCTTAGCACATTAAGTAGCTGCTCTTCCTGTTTAGGAGTGAGATCCTGTGCAATGATAACAGGAAACTTATGCCCTTCTTCAAGATAAGCGTATTTGAGATGTGGAGGAAAAGGTTTCAACTCAATCTTCTGGTCATGGCCAGGCTCTGGATTGTCTAGAGCTTGTGAAAGTTCAGAAATGTCCTTATTGTTAGTTAATAGAGCCCTCACACTTGGACTTTGTTCTGCATACTTTTCTTCCAACTCTTCTTGGTGAATTTCAGCTACAGCTTCATCTATGACATCACACTGGAAGATGGAATGATCTTCTAGAGGGTTATTTGTGACTCCATTCAAATTGAAGATTACTATTCGGCGATCTACTTCAAAAGAATATGTTCCTGAAAAAGCATCTAACTTGAATCTTAATGTCTTCAGGAATGGTCTGCCAAGTAGGATTGATAATGGCTTATCCGAGTCATTATTAGGCATCTCCAAGATATAGAAATCAGTGGGGAAATGTGAGCCCTTTAATGTTTACTAAAACATCTTCAGCAACTCTAGCTACTCTAATAATGCTTTTATCTGCCAACACAAAACGAGCTGCCGACCTTTTTAAGGGAGGGAGCCTTAAAACATCATATACAGATAAAGGCATAATACTAACACGTGCTCCCAAATCACACATGCAATCATAAATTACTACACCACCAATAGTGCAACTAACTATACAAGGACCTGGGTCACTGCATTTTTCAGGTAAACTTCCCATTAAACCAGATATGGAACTTCCTAAAGAAATAGTTTCTAATTCATTAATTTTGTCCTTATGTATACATAGATCTTTTAGAAACTTTGCATATTTAGGTACCTGTTGAATGACATCAATAAGGGAAACAGTTACCTCAACCTTTTTGAAGATTTCTACCATCTTGGGGTCAGGTTCCAACAGCTTCCTAGGCTTCCTTGCAAGTTGTGGAAATGAAATAGGAGTGGTGTTTTCTGCGGTGTCTGCGCCTTTTGGTGCTCTCTCCTGTGATTGAGCTTCTTCTCTCTCAACTATGTCCTATATGTCCTCTTCCTCTTCAACATCTTCTAATTCCACAACCTCTTCAGCTGAGGTGTGTTCTGGTGGGCTTGGCTCCTCCTGACTTCTCTCCTGCAGTGTGGTTCCAGACCTTAGGGTGATGGCATTAATACCACCCTTTGGGTTGGGGAATGGTTGAGAGGGGAGTCCACCAGAGCTTGAGGACTGGTTACTGGAATTTTGCGTTGAACCCATTTGTAAGACAAAAGTTTGTAAAGTAGAAGCGAAAGTATTCAGAGTTGCTTTAATATTTTCTTCCATAGCCTGATGTCTCTGATCAATGGCTTGTAGTAAGTCAGCATTAGGGGGTGAAGAGATGCTAGTGGTCTGAGAGGTTTGCTGAGGGGCTTGAGGTTGTCTTAAATGAGGTGCTCTGTAAGGTTGATTCTGCTGCCTGTTGTTGTTGTTATTCCACCTCTGATTTCCATTATTATCTCTTCCTCCTGTGTTAGAATTGTCCCTCCAACCCATGTTAGAATTGTCTCTCCAGCCTTGGTTGGAATTATCCTGCCATCCTTGGTTATAATTTCCACCTTGATTGTACCCTTGATTGGGGCGGTCATAAAAGTTGTGAGTGGCTGCTACAGTATTGTCTTCTGGTTGGAGCTGCGGACACTCATCGGTATAGTGACTATAATCTGCACAGATGCCACACACTCTTTGTGGGACTAACTGCTGGCTGTGCTATGATGGAGAAGGCTGAACTTGCTGAGATTGTTGTTGATTCAGTTACATCTGCTTCAGCAAGTTAGTAATTTCACATAGATTCTGGGCTATAGCGGTAGTCTCTGTATTAGTGGATACCTCTGCAATAGCTCTTGACCGACCTTGTCTCTGCCTATGATTCCTAGTAGAATCAGCTAAGTCTCTGATCAATTGCCATGCTTCGTCCGTAGTCTTGTGCTTTTTCTTAGAACCATTGCAAGCACCTTCCAGTGTGGTCCTATCTTGAGGTCTCAGATCATGTGTAAAGTAACTGAGTAAGACTATCTTGTCAATCATATGATGGGGACATGCATTTCGAAGTGTATTGAAGCGTTCCAAGTATTCATAGAGGGTCTCAGATTCGTCCTGAACGATCATAGACATGTCTTCCTTAGCTTATCAGCAATTTCAGCTGGAAAAAATTTATCCAGAAATTTGCTCCTAAGTGTATCCCAGTTGGAAATAGTTTCTCTGGGCTGAGTGTAGTACCACTCTCTTGCCTTTCCTTCTAGAGAAAACGGGAAGTCTTTTAGTAGAATAGAGATTTCATCAGCTCCATCACGCTTAACAGTAGAGCAAGCAGTCTGGAAATCCCTGAGATGCTTGATAGGCTCTTGAGCAGGTAAGCTATGAAATTTGGGCATCAAGTTGAGTAGTGAGGATTTTATTTCAAAATCTACAGCTACTGGTGAGTGGTGCGCCTGGAATGGTTGGAGCTTAAAATCAGGGACTCCTTCCTCCTGGATGATGACTCTTCTGGGTGCTGCCATGTCACCTGCATGTAAATGAACTGGATCAGTAGAAAGGGGGGGTTGTTTCTTCCTTAAATGACGGCTCAGGTTCGTCCTCAAAGAGGAGTTGCCTACGCCTAGCTCGCCTTATATGCGAAAGAGTTCTTTCAATTTCAGGATCAAATGCTGGCAAGCTTGGATCAGGAAGCGAACGCGTCATTTAACGAAAGAAACGTGCAGTTCATAGTGATAGAATGAAAAGAAAAAAATTGCAATAGAAATAAATACCAATCAATAAATTAACACACTGTTGCAACTCCCCGGCAACGGCGCCAAAAATTGATGATGCGGAATTTGGTGAATTAAAAATTATGAAAATGTGTACGTTGCAAGTATAGTTCTTAACTCACCGAAAATCCACTTATCAATTTAGAAATATGTCATAGAAATTTAAATTTTAAATACTGGGAGTATGAATCCCAGGTCGTCTCCCAACGAGTTGCAGAAAGGTGTGCTATTTTATTAATCAGATGTTTTCAAAAAGGTTTGAGTTAAATGACAAGAAATTATATTAATGAATTTGAACAATGTAAATAAAAGCCTTGACTGGGAGTTGATTAGTTGGAGTCCCTATTATAGTTGGAATGCTCTCAAGATTAATTGATAATTAAAAGTTATTCTGTTTGGTTATCCTTTACTAGGCAAAGGAAAGTCAAACAAGTTGGAATGCTACGTCTGTTCACAAGTTGCAACCCACTTAATTAAAAGGGATTGATGTTAGTGACTAGAAGGCAATCCAACAGTAAACCCAATTACAATCTTTCTCTTAAGCCTTCCAACTCAATTGGTTCTTTTCAATCAACTCCCCATCAAGTTAGGGAACTACTCGCTCATTGTAAATAATAAATCCATAACATATGAAAGGGAATCAAAAGAAGACATGATTATTGGAAAGAAAAATGGATTAAAATGAAAGAAATAATTATTGTATTAAATAATCATAAAAGTATTCCAATGACAAAATTGAACAAGGCAAGGAACATGGAAGAAATAAACCAAGTTAAGAGAATGAACTAGAATGACGAAGTCTTGATGAGGAAATAACTCTTCTCAATATCCCAATGCCAAAGTAATAGAAAAATAATATCCTAAAAGTATCAATTGTGTAGAGAGAAAACCTAGAGGAGAAGTAAAACTAGATCTGAAAAAACTTAAAACTGTGTAGAATGAATGTTTTCTTTCGTTTCAGCATGTTCGCTGGCTCTAGTCTGCTGTTCTAGGCCAAGAACTAGGTCAAAACAGGGCCCAAAATCGCCCCAGCAAAATCTACAGATTATGCAGATCGCGCATGTCACGCGGTCGCGTCGTCCATGCGGACGCGTCATTCGCGTTCTTCCGTGCCACGCGTTCGCGTCGTTCACGCCTCCGCGTCACTTGTGCTTTTCCTTTCCGCGCGGTCGCGTGAGCCATGCGGCTGCGTCACTGTGATTTCTCCTCTTCCGCGCGAACGCGTGAGCCATGCGGCCGCGTCACTTCTCGCTGGTTGTCTCCTCAATTTCTTGTGTTCCTTCCATTTTTGCTAGCTTCCCTTCCAATCTCCAACTCATCCATGCCCTATAAAGCCTGAAACACTTAACACACAGATCACGGCATCGAATGGGATAAAGGAGAACTAAAATGCATAATAAAAAAGTCTTTAGGAAGCAGTTTTCAATCATGTAATAAATCCAGGAAGGAAATATAAATGCATGCTAAATTAATGAATAAGTGGGTAAGGATCATAATAAAACCACATAATTATACACAATATAAAACATAATAGTCTCCGAACTCTTGGGCTTGACTTTGATGGCTTCTTGAGTTTGTTCACTACTGCGACTTGTGTTTGGATTGGACCTTTTTGCTTTATGTTTGTAGCCCGACTTCTGTTAAGGCTGAATCCACCTTGTGTGTTGGTCTTCTTTCTTTGTCCCGAAGTTATCTTTAGCAATCCATTTCAGTTGGACCTTTTGTGAGGTCTCTATTAGGTTTTGCTTTTTGAGATTTTCGGGTGGCCATCATGTCGAGCTCTTTACGAGTTATTTCTGTAATTCTCCTTCTTGGACCTTGTTCAAGTCTTTTTTAGGGATTACTTTATAACTCTTTGTCGTTTGTGCCGACCTCGTCATGTCAGGTTCTTCTGAGTTATTTCTGTAGCTTTATCTTTCCGGACCGAGTTTGTCACGTCGGGCCCTGTCGAGTTACTTGATAATCCTCTTTTTTGGACCTTGTTTTAGGTCTCTTTCAGGGATTATCTTTTGTAACTTTATCCTTCTGGGCCGACTTTGTCACGTCGGGCCCTGTAGAGTTACTTGATAATCCTCTTTTTTGGACCTTGTTTTAGGTCTCTTTCAGGGATTATCTTTTGTAACTTTATCCTTCTGGGCCGACTTTGTCACGTTGGGCCCTGTCGAGTTACTTGATAATCCTCTTTTTTGGACCTTATTTTAGCTCTCTTTCAGGGATTATCTTTCGTAACTTTTTGTAGGAGTTCGACTTCACCATGTCGGGCTCTTCAAAGTTATAGTAATCCTCTTTTATTGGGCTGGCCAGGCCTCTTTCCAGGGCTTTACTTATAACTTGGGTTATTGTGGCTGGTCCGACTTTTTGTGCCGGCCAGTCTTTAAGTTATTTTATAGCAATCCATTTTATTAGGTCCTCGTCAGGTCCTTTCTATGGATCACTTTCTATAACTTCTTGCATTATTCTGTTTTCATCTTTGCCGATTTTGTAGAATTTGGGTTTTTAGCCCTCGTTTTTATCATGATCGCGCAGTGAATTTGATTTTCACTTTTTGTCGATCTGTTGCTTTACAATCGGGCGATGAATGTTTTCAGAATAATACAACTTGAGCGTTTGTAGAGAATCTAAACAAATTTTATTAAAAGAAAATGCAAATATACATGAGGAGTTAATTTCCTAAGTCGGGTGATTTGTAGGTCTTGGTGGGGCACCTCGTTAAAAAAACCTTTTTTCAGGAAAAAGGGTGTGCCTTGTCCAAGATCTTTTATCATCCCTAGCTATAGTACCTTCTTAGGTTGCAGGCTTGCCATGATCTAGGAATCTCTTGCCAGTCAAGTTCGGAAAGCCTATAGTAACCCTTTCCCAGTACTTCTATAACTCGGAAGGGTCCTTTCCAGTTTGCTGCCAGCTTTCCTTCTCCATGTCGAGTTGTTCCTATATCGTTTTCACCTGTATTACTTTTCGGTTGTATCTGGAGGCCATTCGTCATTTCAGCGCCTCTTCCCTTATCCGAGCTTTTTCTCGGATTTCTCAAAGTAAGTCGAGCTCTTCCCTTTGAAGTTGGGAATTGGCTTTTTCGCTAAAATGGATTACTCTGGGTGATCCTTCTTCGACCTCCACTGGGATCATTGCCTCCATTCCATAGGCTAATCGGAAAGGTTACTCTTTTGTCGTGGAATGTAGAGTCATTCGATATGCCCATAGGACTTGCGGGAGTTCTTCAGCCTAGGCTCCCTTTGCATCCTGTAATCTTCGTTTTAACCCTGCTAATATAACTTTGTTAGCAGCTTCAGCTTGCCCATTGGCTTGGGGGTGCTCAACAGAGGTAAATTGTTGTTTTATATTCAGGTCGGCCACTAGTTTTCTGAAGCCTGCGTCTGTGAACTGGGTACCATTGTCTGCAGTGATGGAGTATGGAACTCCGAACCTTGTGACGATGTTTCTATATAGGAATCTCTGACTTCTTTGATCTGTGGCATTGGTTAGGGGTTCTGCCTCGATCCATTTTGTGAAGTAGTCTATTCCTACTATGAGAAATTTGACTTGTCCTGATCCTTGAGGAAAAGGTCCAAGTAGATCGAGTCCCTATTTTGTGAATGGCCAAGGTGAGGTTACGCTGATGAGTTCCTCTGGCGGAGTGGTGTGGAAGTTGGCATGCTTTTGACATGGTGAACATGTCCTTACAAATTCTGTGGCTTCTTTTTGTAAAGTTGGCCAATAGAATCCTGCCCGAAGTACTTTTTTAGTGAGTGCTTGCGCTCCGAGGTGATTGCCACAAATGCCACTGTGTACTTCTTCTAGGATATCCTTAGTGTTGGAAGTCAGCACGCATTTTAGCAATGGTGTTGAAATCCCTCTTTTGTATAAAGTATTATTTATGATGGTGTAGTATTGTACTTCCCGTTTTAACCTCTTTGCCTCTTTCTCATCTGTATGGAGGGCTTCTATTGTGAGGTAATTAATTATGGGGGTCATCCATCCCTGATCGCGACTTATTATGGCTAGGACCTTTTCTTTTTCTGAGATTGATGGATTCTGTAGAATTTCTTGGATAAGGCTTCTATAGTTGCCTCCTGGTTTGGTGCTGGCTAGTTTTGAGAGTGCATCGGCCCGGGCATTTTGTTCTCGGGGTATGTGTCGAATCTCATACTCTCCGAGTTGTCCGAGCTGTTCCCTAGTTTTGTCCAAGTACTTTTTCATAGTGGGATCTTTGGCTTGGTAGCTTCCTGTTATTTGTGAAGTGACTACCTGTGAGTCGCTGAAGATGATAAGTTTTTGAGCTCCGACCTCCCTAGCCAGCTTCAAACCAGCTAGTAGTGCCTCATATTCCGCTTGATTGTTTGAGGCAGGAAACCCAAATTTGAGGGAGAGTTCGATCTGGGTCCCCTGGTCGCTTTCAATTATTACGCCTGCGCCACTTTTCGTTTTGTTTGTGGAGCCGTCGACGTATAGATTCCATTCTGCGGGGATTTCCGGTGTGTCCGTAAATTCCGCAATAAAGTCGGCCAGATATTGAGATTTAATGGCCATCCGAGCTTCGTATTGAAAGTCGAATTCGGACAACTCGACTGCCCATTGCAAGATTCTGCCTGCCAAGTCTGTTTTCTGTAAGATTCTTTTTATGGGCTGGTTGGTTCGAATTTTAATGGTGTGAGACTGGAAATATGGGCGAAGTCGTCGAGATGTTATTATGAGAGCGTAAGCGAACTTTTCTATTTTCTGGTAGTTCTGCTCGGACCCTTTTAACGCTTTGTTGATAAAGTATATGGGTTGTTGCCCACTGTTGTCTTCTCGGACCAGTGCTGAGGCTATTGCCTGATTTCCCACTGCGAGGTACAAGATGAGTGGTTCTCCTTCCCGTGGCCGACTTAATATAGGTGGCCGTCCCAAAAATTTTTTGAAGTCTTGGAAGGCTTGTTCGCATTCAACTGTCCATTCAAACTCCTTTCCCTTCCTTAGGGTGGCGTAGAAGGGGAGAGATCTTATTGCTGATCCAGCCAGGAATTTGGACAAGGCTGCCAACCGCCCATTGAGTTGTTGTACCTCTTTGATACAAGTCGGGCTTTTCATGTCGAGTACGGCCTTGCACTTGTCTGGATTTGCCTCGATTCCTCTTTGTGTGATCATAAAACCCAAAAATTTACCAGCTTCTACTGCAAAGGTACATTTCGTGGGATTTAGTCGCATGCCGTGTCGTCTTATGGTGTTGAATACTTGTGTCAGGTCGGATAATAACATCTCTTCGTTTTGCGTCTTCACTAGCATGTTGTCTACGTAGACCTCCATGATCTTTCCGATGTGATCCGAAAAAACTTTGTTCATTAGTCTTTGGTAAGTGGCTCCCGCGTTTTTGAGACCGAAGGGCTTAACAATGTAGCAGTAATTTGCCTTTGGGGTTAAGAAATAGGTTTTTTCTTGGTCGGGTGGGTACATTGGGATTTGGTTATATCCCGAGTATGAGTCCATAAAGGAGAGGTATTTGTATCCAGAGGAGGCATCTACCAGTGCGTCGATGTTCGGGAGCGGATAAGGATCCTTCGGACAAGCCTTGTTGAGATCGGTATAGTCGGTGCACATTCTCCACTTCCCATTTGACCTTTTTACCAAAACGACATTACCAAGCCATAGCGGGTATTTGACTTCTCTTATGAAGCCTGCCTCTCGTAAAGCTCGTACCTATTCTTCCACTGCTTGAGAGCGTTCAGGTCCTAGCTTTCTGCGCCTTTGTTGTACCGGCCGAGATCCTGGGTATACTGCTAGCTTGTGGCACATTAGTTTGGGATATATGCCTGGCATGTTTGTGGCCTTCCACGCAAAGAGGTCGGCGTTGTCACGTAGGAACTGTATGAGTGATTCTTTTATGTCCCTTTTTAGGAGTGTGTCGATGTTGATTGTTTGGTCCGGGGTGTTCCCGATCTGTATTTTCTCTATTTCTCCTTCAGGTTGTGGGCAGAGCTCCTCCCGCCTCTAAACTCCACCGAGCTCGATTGTGTGGAATTCTTTTCCTCTGCCTCTGAGGTTTAAACTTTCGTTGTAACAGCGGCGCGCCATCTTCTGATCTGCCTTTACTGTGGCTATTCCTTCTGCAGTTGGGAACTTCATGCATAGATGCGGGGTCGAGACTATTGCGCCGAGTTGATTTAACGTTGCCCGACCTATTGGGCATTGTAGGCTGAGCTTACGTCGATGACGATGTAATCTATTATGAGTGTTCTTGACTGACTTCCCTTTCCAAAAGTTGTATGGAGCGAGATGTATTCCATTGGTTGAACCGGGGTATCTCCTAACCCGAGCAGGCTGTCCGGATATGCTCTGAGTTCTTTTTCTTCCAAGTCGAGTTTGTCAAAAGCGGGTTTGAATAAGATATCGGCGGAGCTCCCCTGGTCTATCAACGTGCGGTGAAAATTTGCGTTTGACAGTATAATAGTGATGACCATGGGATCGTCATGCCCTGACGCGACGCTGGATGCATCTTCTTTGGTAAAAGTGATCGCCGGGATGTTGGGTGCTTCCTCCTTTTCTGCGACGTGGTATACATCTTTGAGATGACTTTTGCGAGATGATTTGAAGATTTCTCCCCGGTGAATCCGCTGTGTATCATATGGACATGTCTTTCTGGCGTCCGGGATGATCACGCGGTTGGTCCGACATCTTCTGCTCTTCTTCTTTTCCTTTGTTCTTCATCATGGGTGGCCAGGTATCGATCTAGCTTTCCTTCGCGTATGAGCTTTTCTATGACATTTTTTAAGTCAAAACACTCATTGGTGGAGTGCCTGCGGATCCGATGGTATTCACAATATTCAGCCCGATTTCCTCCTCCTTTTTTGCCTTTAAGTGGTCGAGCTGGTGGTATTTTTTCTGTGTTACAAACCTCTCTGTAGACATCCACAAGAGACACCCAAAGTGGGGTGTAGTTGTGGTATTTTTTTATTTTCTCTCCATGGCGATCTTCCTTTTTCTGGAATCTTTGTCTTTATCCCGAGAGGTGAACCCGGCCTTTGAGGTCTCTCCTAATCGGGAGTTTTCTTCCATGTTGATGTACTTTTCTGCTCATTCTTGCACCTATTTCAGAGACGTGGGGTACTTCTTTGATATAGATTGACTAAAAGGCCCTTCTCGCAGGCCATTAATGAGGCCCATGATAGCGGCCTCTGTTGGCAAATTTTGTATATCCAGGCATGTCTTGTTGAATCTCTCCATGTAGTTGTGCAGGGTTTCCCTTTCTCCTTGTCTGATTCCCAGTAAGCTCGGCGCATGTTTAGCTTTGTCCTTTTGGATGGAGAATCTGGCTAGGAATTTCTTGGCCATGTCGTCGAAACTCGAGATGGATCTAGGAGGGAGGTTGTCGAAACATCTAATTGCTGTTTTTGTTAAAGTAGTTGGAAAGGCTTTGCAACGAACTGCATCCGAGGTGTCGGTGAGATACATTCTGCTCCTGAAGTTACTGAGATGATGGTTGGGATCCGTAGTGCCGTCGTACAAGGTAATGTCTGGAAGTTTAAAGTCTTTTGGGATTCTTGTCTTTATGATCTCCTTGGTGAATGGATCTTGCTCCTTGTGGGTGCTTGATGAGCGGATAATTTATACGCTTTTTGGCATTGTTTTTAGTATGTTTTTAGTAGTATTTAGTTAGTTTTTAGTATATTTTTATTAGTTTTTAATTAAAATTCACTTTTTTGGACTTTACTATGAGTTTGTGTGTTTTTCTGTGATTTTAGGTATTTTCTGGCTGAAATTGAGGGACCTGAGCAAAAATCTGATTCAGAGACTGAAAAGGACTGCAGATGCTGTTGGATTCTGACCTCCCTGCACTCCAAGTGGATTTTCTGGAGGTACAGAAGCTCAATTGGCGCGCTCTCAACGGCGTTGGAAAGTAGACATTCTGGGCTTTCCAGAAATGCATAATAGTCCATACTTTGCCCGAGATTTGATGGCCCAAACCGGCGTTCCAAATCAGCTCAAGAATGCCCGGCGTTTAACGCCGGAACTGGCACAAGAATGGGAGTTAAACACCCAAACTGGCACAAAAGCTGGCGTTTAACTCCAAGAAGAGTCTCTACACGAAAATGCTTCAATGCTCAGCCCAAGCACACACCAAGTGGCCCCGGAAGTGGATTTTTATGTCATTTACTCATCTTTGTAAACCCTAGGTTACTAGTTCTTTATAAATAGGACCTTTTGCTATTGTATTTTTCATCGGGGGATCTTAGATCATCTTGAGATCTTTGAATCTTTTGATCACTGGGGGCTGGCCTCACGGCCATGCCTAAACCTTGTTCTTATGTATTTTCAACGGTGGAGTTTCTACACACCATAGATTAAGGTGTGGAGCTCTGCTGTACCTCGAGTATTAATGCAATTACTATTGTTCTTCTATTCAATTCAGCTTGTTCTTATTCCAAGATATTCATTCGCACTCAAGAACTTGATGAATGTGATGATTATGTGACGCTCATCATCATTTTCACTTATGAACGCGTGCCTGACAACCACTCCCGTTCTACAAGCAAACAAGGCTTGAATGTTTATCTCTTGGGTTCTTTAACCGGAATCTTCGTGGTATAGGCTAGAATTGATGGCAGCATTCAAGAGAATTCGGAAGGTCTAAACCTTGTCTGTGGTATTCTGAGTAGGATTCAATGATTGAATGACTGTGACGAGCTTCAAACTCACGATTGTGGGGCGTTAGTGACAGACGCAAAAGAATCACTGGATTCTATTCCGACATGATCGAGAACGGACAGCTGGATAGCCGTGCCGTGACAGGATGCGTTGAACATTTCCACTGAGAGGACGGGACTGTAGCCATTGACAACGGTGATGCCCAACATACAGCTTGCCATGGAAAGGAGTAAGAAGGATTGGATGAAGACAGTAGGAAAGCAGAGAGACGGAAGGAACAAAGCATCTCCATTCGCTTATCTGAAATTCTCACCAATGAAATACATAAGTATCTCTATCTTTATCTTTTTATTCATATATCATCCATAACCATTTGAGTCTGCCTGACTAAGATTTACAAGGTGACCATAGCTTGCTTCATACCAACAATCTCCGTGGGATCGACCCTTACTCGCGTAAAGTTTATTACTTGGACGACCCAGTGCACTTGCTGGTTACTTGTGCGAAGTTGTGTTTATGCCATGGTATTGAGCACCAAGTCTTTGGGGTCATTACTAGGGATTATTTGAGTTGTGAAAAGTAGTGATCACAATTTCGTGCACCAGTGCTATCTTCGAGAATGGATCGACTGGCTTTAGACTTGACATCGGCTTCAAGTTTTAGGAGTTTGTTCTCCAATTTCCGGTGTCATCTTATTTCTTTTTGCAGGTCCTTCTCAGCTTCTCGTTGACATAGAGCTTCTTCCTCAAGTTGTTTTAACCGATCTTGAAACGCATCCAGGGCTCCCTCGTTTGGGGAGTTCTTTTTGTTGATTTGGGGAGTATCTTTTGGTGTAGTGTCCGTATTTTTGTGTGGTGTTCTATCTTCTAGATCTGAGTCGTGGTTGTTGTAATGGTCGTCCGCCATGGTGCTGGGATGACTTCCGGGTTCCCCGACAACGGCGCCAATGTTCCGAGGGTTAGCTAAAACTGTAGGTCGATCTCGGACGAGATCTCTTGTGTGGGTCGGAGCTGTTGTGTCCGACTTGTTGGACTTGGTGATGGTGCTGATCCTTCATCCCCGAAGGGTGGGGGGTACCTACAAGGGACTCCGATGCTTAAGTTAGCAAGGGTATTAGCAGTTATTGAGTAGTATCAGAGTATGAGTTATACCTGGGTGCTCCAGTGTATTTATAGTGATGAGGCATGACCTTTTTAGATAAGATAAGTTAGTTATCTTATCTTATCCTACCTTCTAGGTGAGGTCAGCTTATCTTCATAGGAACCGCCTTTCTCTCTGTAGGCTTGGGCTGCCTTAGGATTTGGGGCATGTCCCTCTATTTGGTCCCTTCTTTGGGCTTTTCTGGTGACTTGGCCGAGCTCTTTGGAAAGTGGTCGGGTTGTCCTGACCTGAAGAGGTCGGTTGCTTTGTCTGTAGAACATTCCGGGTCAGACAGCTTGATCCAGGGTATGAACAATGACCATGGGATCGTCATGTCCCGAGATGACGCCAGCGGCGTCCTCTTTAGTGAAAGTAATAGTAGGGAGGTCGGATACTCCTTCTCCTCCCTCGACGTGATATACTTCTTTGATGTGTCTTTTGTGAGATGATTTGGAAATTTCTGCTCCCGTAAATCCTCCATGTATCATGTGAACATGTCTCTCTGGGGTACGAGGTGGTCGTTCAGTTCGTTCGACCTCTTCGTCTCTTCTTCTCTTTCTGGGCTCATTTGTTTTACTGGCTAGGTACCGATCTAGTCTCCCTTCTCTTACCAACTTTTCTATGACATTCTTCAAGTCGAAGCACTCGTTAATGGGATGTCCATAAATTCGGTGGTATTTGCAGTACTCCGTCTGATTTCCGCCTCCTTTTTTGCTTTTAAGTGGGCGAGGTGGTGGGATCTTTTCAGTGTGGCATACTTCTCGGTATACTTCCACAAGAGACACCCAGAGAGGGGTGTAATTGTGGTATTTTTTAATCTTCTCTCCATACTGATCTTCTTTTTTCTTGGACTCTTTATCCTTATCTTGGGAGGAGTAAAAGGATCCGGGTTTTGAGGTCTCTTTTAGTCGAGAGTTTTCCTCCATGTTAATGTACTTTTCCACTCATTCTTGCACTTTATTCAGAGATGTGGGATGTTTCTTTAATATGGAGAGACTAAAAGGTCCCTCTCATAGGCCATTGATGAGGCCCATAATGGCTGCTTCAGTTGGCAGACTTTGTATGTCCAGACATACTTTGTTAAATCTTTCTATGTAGTTGCGAAGACTTTCCCGATCTCCTTGCTTGATCCCTAACAAACTTGGGGCGTGCTTGGTTTTGTCCTTCTAGATGGAGAACCTAGCAAGAAACTTTCCAGCTAAGTCGTCAAAGCTTGAGATGGACCTTGGGGGCAGGCTGTCGAACCACTTAATTACCATCTTGGTTAAGGTAGTTGGGAAGGCTTTGCACCGAATTACATCTGAGGCATTGGTGAGATACATTCTGCTTTTGAAATTACTGAGATGATGACTTGAATCTGATGTGCCATCGTATGGGGTCATGTCGGGAGCCTTAAAGTCCTTCGGGACTTTGGCTTTCATGATTTCTTTGGTGAATGGGTCTTGATCCTTGCAGGGATTATCCTCATGATTGGATCGAGTCGTCTTGGCCTTTAGATCTGCTTTGAGCTTTAGGAGTTTGTCTTCTAACTCTTTACGTCGCCTAGTTTTCCTTCGAAGGTCCTTCTCGGCTTCTCGTTGGTGCGTAGCCTCCTTTTTGAGTTATTTGAGAGGATCTTGTTAAGCTTGAAGCACCTCCAGGATTTGCGTGTTTGGTGAGTTCTTGTCTCCGTTTGGTTGAGACGTTTCCTTAGGTGTAGAGTCCGCGTCCTTCTACGGCGTTCTATTTTCTAGATCTGAGTTGTGGTCGTTGTCAAGGTTGTCTGCCATGATGATGGGATGACTTCCATGTTCCCCGGCAACAGCGCCAATGTTCCAAGGGTTACCTAAAGCTGTAGGTGGATCTCGGACAAGATCTTCTGGACTGGTCGGAGTTGATGTGTCCGACTTGATGGTGGTGGCCGGAGCCGCCGTGTCTGACTTGCTGGACTTGATAGTGGTGCTGATCCTTCATCACCGGAGGGTGGTGGTACCTGCAATGGACTCCGATGCTTAAGTTAGCAAGGGTATTAAGCAGGTTTTTTGTAGGATCAGAGTATGAGTTATACCTGGGTGCTCTAGCGTATTTATAATGGTGTGGAGTGACCTTCCATTGAGATAAGATAGTTATCTTATCTTTATTTTTGAGTGAAGTCATCTTATCTTTAAGGGAACCACCCTCATCCTTCTAGGCTTTGGGCTGCCCTTTAGATTTGGGTCATGTTCTTCTGTTTGGGCCTTTTTGGGCCTCTGTAGCAGTTTGGTCGACCTCTTTCGTAAAGAGGTCGGGTAGTCCTGATCTGAACAGGTCGATCGACTTATCATCAATCAGCCCGGGTCGTGCAGCTCGACCCGGGGTATGAACACCCCCCAAAAAGGATGACACAGCTAAGGCTGGACATCCAAGGCTTTAAACAAGAGGATAGTGAATCCCTTTATGATGCCTGGGAGAGGTACAGAGAGATGCTAAGGAAATGCGCCTCTGAAATATTTTCAGAGTGGGTGGAGTTAGACATTTTCTTCTACGGGCTTACAGAAAAGGCCCAAATATCTCTAGACCACTTAGCTGGTGGAGCTATACACATGAGAAAGACAATTGAAGAGGCTCAAAAGCTCATAAATACGGTTACTAGAAATCAGCATCTGTACTTAAGTAGTGAGTCCTCCATGAAAGTAGAGGCTAAAATAGTATCCACTGAACTTAGTCACCTAGAACAAGTTGCTGAATTCAGTCAGCAACTATTTTCTATAACAAAATAGTTAGCGGAATTTAAGGAGATGATACAAGAGACCAAAGATGCTAACTAGAATGTAGAAAAACAATTGAATCAGACAAAACAGCAGTTATCTAAACAGATAACAGAAGAATGCCAAGCTGTTCATTTAAGGAGTTGAAAGACATTAAATGCCTCAACTCAAAACAGCAGGAAGCTAAGAAAGGAACATCTGACAGAGGATAACAAATTGACTGCCCAAAATCCCTCTGAGGATAGTAAGAGCCCAGAGAGGAATGATTCTGGCGTTCAAATGCCAGAAAAGGGTAGTAACCTGGCGTTAAACGCCCAAAAAGCACCCAGTTCTGGCATTCAAATGCCAATGAGGGATCAGACACCTGAAAGTGCTGATAACAACCCCCTTAAGCAGGCTTCTCCAACCACTTCTGTAGGTAATAAACCTGCAGCAACTAAGGTTAAAGAATATAAAGCCAAGATGCCTTATCCTCAGAAACTTCGCCAAGCGAAACAGGATAAACAATTTGCCCGCTTTGCAGACTATCTCAGGACTCTTGAAATAAAAATTCTGTTTGCAGAGGCACTTGAGCAAATATCCTCCTATGCTAAGTTCATGAAAGAGATCTTAAGTCATAAGAAGGATTTGAGAGAAACTGAAAAAGTTTTCCTCACTAAAGAATGCAGTACAATCATTCTGAAAAGCTTACCAGAGAAGCTTAAGGATCCCGAGAGCTTTATGATACCATGCACATTAGAGGGTGCTTGTACCAAGACGGCTCTGTGTGATCTTGGTGCAAGTATCAACCTGATACATGCATCCACTATCAGAAAGCTAGGTTTGACTGAAGAAGTGAAACCAACCCGAATATGTCTCCAACTTGCTGATGGCTCTATTAAAATGTCATCAGGCGTAATTGAGGACATGATTGTCAAGGTTGGGCCATTTGCCTTTCCCACTGACTTTGTAGTTCTGGAAATGGAGGAGCACAAGAGTGCAACTCTTATTCTAGGAAGACTTTTCCTAGCAACTAGATGAACTCTCATTGACGTTCAAAAAGGGGAGGTAACCTTGAGAGTCAATGAGGATCAGTTTAAGTTGAATGCTGTCAAAGATATACAGCATCCAGACACATCAAAAGACTGCATGAGCGTTGATATTATTGACTCCCTGGTGGAAAAGGTCAATATGACTAAGAGTCTCGAATCAGATCTAGAGGACATTTTTAAATATGTTCAGCCTGATCTGGAAGAACCAGAGAAAACAGAAGAACCTCTGAAAACTCCTCAGGAAGAGGAGAAGCCTCCTAAGCTCGAGCTCAAACTACTACCACCATCCTTGAAATATGCATTTCTGGGAGAAGATGATACTTTTCCGGTAATCATAAGCTCTGCTTTAGAGCCACAGGAAGAGCAAGCACTAATTCAGGTGCTAATGACACACAAGACAGCTCTTGGGTGGTCCATAAGTGATCTTAAGGGCATTAGCCCAGCCAGATGCATGCACAAGATCCTATTGGAGGATGATGCTAAGCTAGTGGTTCAACCACAGAGGCGGCTGAATCCAGCCATGAAGGAGGTGGTGCAGAAAGAGGTCACTAAGTTACTAGAGGTTGGAATTATTTATCCTATTTCTGATAGCCCCTGGGTGAGCCCTGTCCAAGTTGTCCCCAAGAAGGGAGGCATGATAGTGGTTCATAATGAAAAGAATGAACTGGTTCCTACAAGAACAGTTACAGGGTGGCGTATGTGTATTGACTACAGAAGGCTCAATACAGCCACCAGAAAAGATCATTTCCCTTTACCATTCATAGACCAGATGTTAGAGAGACTAGCAGGTCATGATTACTACTGCTTTTTGGATGGCTATTCAGGCTACAACCAAATTGCAGAAGATCCCTAGGACCAAGAGAAAACAACATTCACATGTCCATCTGGAGTATTCACCTATAGAAGGATGTCATTTGGGCTGTGCAATGCACCTGCAACCTTCCAGAGATGCATGCTCTCTATCTTCTCTGATATGGTAGAGAAATTTCTAGAAGTCTTCATGGATGACTTTTCAGTATTTGGAGACTCATTCAATTCCTGTCTTGACCATCTAGCACTTGTTCTGAAAAGGTGCCAAGAGACTAACCTGGTTTTAAACTGGGAGAAATGTCACTTTATGGTGACTGAAGGAATTGTCCTTGGGCACAAAATTTCGAACAAGGGAATAGAGGTGGATCAAGCTAAGGTAGAAGTAATTGAAAAATTGCTACCACTTGCCAATGTTAAGGCAATCAGAAGCTTTCTGGGGCATGCAGGATTCTATAGGAGGTTTATAAAGGATTTTTCGAAAATTACAAAACCTCTGAGCAATTTGCTAGCCGTTGACACACCATTTGTCTTTGACGCTGAGTGTCTGCAGGCCTTTGAGACTCTGAAAGCCAAACTGGTCACAGCACCAATCATTTCTGCACCAGACTAGACTTTACCATTCGAACTAATGTGTGATGCCATTGACCATGCCATTGGTGCAGTATTAGGACAGAGGCATGACAAGCTTTTGCATGTCATTTATTATGCTAGTCGTGTTTTAAATGACGCACAGAAGAATTACACAATCACAGAGAAGGAGTTGCTTGCAGTGGTTTATGCCATTGACAAGTTCATATCTTATTTAGTAGGATCAAAAGTGATTGTGTACACTGACCATGCTGTTATAAAATATCTCCTCACAAAGTAGGATTCAAAACCCAGACTCATAAGATGGGTGTTCTTTCTGCAAGAGTTTGATATAGAAATAAAAGCCAGAAAAGGGACAGAGAACCAAGTAGCTGATCACCTGTCCCGGATAGAACCAGTAGCAAGAGCATCCCTCCCTCCTAATGAGATCTCCGAAACCTTTTCGGATGAGTAATTGTTTTCCATTCAGGAAGCACCGTGGTTTGCAAATATTGCAAACTATAAAGCTATGAGATTCATACCCAAAGAGTACAGTAGGCAGCAAACAAAAAAAATTAGTTTCTGATGCAAAGTACTACTTGTGGGATGAACCATATCTTTTTAAGAGGTGTGCAGACGGAATGATCCGTAGATGTGTACCTAGAGAAAAGGCGTAGAAGATCCTATGGCACTGCCATGGATCACAATATGGAGAACATTTTGGAGGTGAGCGAACAGCCACAAGGGTTCTCCAATGTGGCTTCTATTGGCCTACTCTATATAGAGACTCCCGGGAGAGAAGAGATTACTCCATTTGAATGAGTTAGAGGAGTTCAGACTCAATACTTTTGAAAATGCTAAAATTTACAAGGAGAAAGCAAAAGGTAGCATGACAGAAAGCTATCATCTAGAGTTTTTGAACTAGGACAGAAGGCTCTGCTATTTAACTCTAGGCTCAGATTGTTCCTTGGGAAATTAAAATCCCGATGGAAGGGACCATATGTGATTACAAGTGTGTGACCATATAGATATGTAGAGCTTCAGGATATTGACTCTAACAAAAAGTTCATTGTTAATAGACAGAGAGTTAAGCATTATCTTGAAGGCAATGTTGAGCAAGAATGCTCAAGACTGAGACTGGATTAAAGCTCAGTAAAGTTAAGTTAAAGACAGTAAAGAAGCGCTTGCTGGGAGGCAACTCAGCTATTAGCAAAGGTGTTGTTATTCAAATAATAATTATATGTGTTTCATATAGTTTATTTTTAAGGTATATGGTCAATTGCAGATGTTTATAGAGTAACAGAAGAGTCCAGAACAGAAAAATAGAGAAGCCAATGGAAAAGAAGCTTACTGGCATTTAAACACCAGTAAAGGTAGCAAACTGAGCATTAAACGCCTGAATTGCTATCATTCTGGGCGTTTAATGCCAGTAAAGGTACCATTCTGGGCGTTAAACGCCAAAATGGGCAGCATTCTGGGCGTTTAACGCCGGAGACAGCAGCCTCCTGGGCGTTTGGAAAAATTCCCAGTGACAAAGGCTTTCTGGTGTTTAACGCCAGCCAAGGTACCTGGCTGGGCGTTAAACGCCCAAAATGGCCACCAAATGGGCATTAAATGCCAGAATGGCTATCATTCTGGGCGTTTAACGCCAGAACAGCAAGGGGGAGGAAATTTTGTTTCCAATTCAAATTTTTTTCAAATTTCTTGTTTTAATTCATAATTTTTTGCATAAAAATACTACAAATCTTCATCTTTCAATCCCCATTTCAAAAAATTAATAATCTTATAAAATTTGTGCAATTCCTTTTCAATTCTTTTTTAAAACATCTTTTAAAACTCATTTATCTCTCCAATTCCTTTCCAAATCTTTTTCATTCATCCATATTATCTTTTATTTTTCATGCATTAACAAAAATTCAGATTTTACCTCCTCATATCTCTTTCATATCTTTTAAATTTTCAAATCCTATCTTTTTCACATCATGTTTATCTTTTATCAAATGATATCTTTCTATCTTTTTTTTCAAAAAATTAGAAACCCATTCCCCCTCCCTTTTTAAAACACATTCAGCCACCTTCCTAGACCCATCATTCGAATCTATCTCTCCCTCTCTTCCTCTTCTTTCTTTCTTTTGCTTGAGGACAAGTAAACCTCTAAGTTTGGTGTGTTTTTTTGTGATCACTGAGTCAAAACAGACCAAGATCATGACCCCTAAAGCAAAACAAACCACTCCAAGAGGCAAGAAAGAAAACAATCCAAAACCTTGGATACATGAGAGGTTCTGCACCAAAGAACATGCAGACCATTACTTCAAAATTGTGTGCCAAAGATCAGTGATTCCGAAAGTTAAATTCGATCTGAAAGAAGACGAATATCCAGAGATCTAAGAGCAGATTCGAAACAGGGGCTGGGAAATCCTGGCTAATTCTGAGATACATGTTGGAAGAAACATGATCCATGAATTCTATGCAAATTTGTGGATGACATATAAGCAAAGAATAGAGGGAACTTCCTTTCACACCTTTCGAACTGTGGTTAGAGGAAAGGTTATTTACTTCCATCTTGATAAAGTGAGAGAAGTTCTCAAACTTCCTCAGCTACAAGATGATCCAGAATCCTTTAATAGGAGAATGGCTAAAGATAAAAAGCTGGATCAAGTTCTAGAGGACATATGCCTCCCTTGAACCAAGTGGATAACCAACTCAAAAGGTGTCCTAAACCAGCTGAAGAGAGGAGATCTCAAACCACTCGCTAGGGGCTGGTTGGATTTCATTGGGCGTTCTATACTTCCCACCAGTAACCGGTCTGAAGTCACTGTCAAAAGGGCATCGATGGATCATTGTATTATGCTGGGAAAAGAAGTGGAGGTTCATCAGCTGATTCCTTGTGAGATTTACATATTTGCAAACAAAGAATCCACTGAGGCCAAATTGGCTTACCCAAGCTTGATCAGTCTGTTATATAAAGATGCGGGGGTGAAGATAGGAGTGGATGAGTACATCCCAGTTGACGCCCAATCACCAAAAAGGTAATGGATGGACCTCAAGTTCAAGACAAGCTCATCAAGAGGAGGGCGCATGAGCTCCTCCCAGAAATTCCTTAATTTGACTATTAGGCCCACTTAGAAGCATCTGTCACCAAGCTGCAAGAAACTATGGATCAAATCAAAGAAGAGCAGCAAAATCAGAACAGCATGCTCTGCAAACTGCTCCAAGAATAGGAGAAGCAAGGGAGTGAGATACAGGAGCTAAAACGCCAGAAGCTGTCCTTTGATGAGCTAGCCGTCCCACAGATTGAGGGAGCACCTCTCTCTCAAAATAAAGGTTGTTGAGTCCTAACTCTATGATAACTTCTGTTATTAGAAACCTGTTTTAGGATTGCATGAGTATTAGTATTAGAGTTGCATGAGCATTAGTATTATTTTTATCAATTTAGGTATAATTAACTCCTCTTATAATCATCGAACATGAATAAAATAGTAGATTTTTTTTAGAAGAGCAAGGGTGCAAATATTTTGAGTACAAAATAAGAAAAATTCAAATTATTTATATGTGGTGGCATTACTTTAGCTCTCTAAATGAATGCTTGAATAGTGCATATTTTTTATAGTGAAGTTTATGAATGTTAAAATTGTTGGCTCTTGAAAGAATAATGAAAAAAGAGAAATGTTATTTATAATCTGAAAAATCATAAAATTGATTCTTGAAGTAACAAAAAGCAGTGAAAAATACAACGCTTGAAAAAAAAACTAAAAAAAATAGGCAAAAAAAGAAAAAAAAAGAAAAAGTAAGCAGAAAAAGCCAGTAACCCTTTAAACTAAAAGGCAAGAATAAAGAGGATCCAAGGCTTTGAGCATCAGTGGATAGGAGGGCCCAAAGGAATAAAATCCTGGCCTAAACTACTAAATCAAGCTATCCCTAACCATGTGCTTGTGTCCTGAAGGTCCAAGTGAAAAGCTTGGGACTGAGTGGTTAAAGTCATGATCCAAAGCAAAAGAGTCTGCTTAAGAACTCTGGACACCTCTAACTGGGGACTCTAGCAAAGCTGAGTCACAATCTGAAAAGGTTCACTCAGTTATGTGTCTATGGCATTTATGTATCCGGTGGTAATACTGGAAAACAAGATGCTTAGGGTCACAGCCAAGACTCATAAGTAGCTGTGTTCAAGAATCAACATACTTAACTAGAAGAATCAATAACACTATCTGAATTCTGAGTTCCTATGGATGCCAATCATTCTGAACTTCAAAGGATAAAATGAGATGCCAAAACTATTTAGAAGCAAAAAGCTCTAAGCCCCGCTCATCTAATTTAAATTTGAGCTTCATTAAAGACTCTGAGATGTTACTGCACCATAATCTTCTTTTTATCCTATTTTATTTGTCTCGTTGCTTGGGGACAGGCAACAGTTTAAGTTTGGTGTTGTGATGAGCGGATATTTTATACGCTTTTTGGTAGTGTTTTCATATAGTTTTTAGCATGTTTTATTCACTTTTTGTTATGTTTTTATTAATTTTTATTCAAAAATCACATTTCTGGACTTCACTATGGGTTTGTGTATTTTTTGTAATTTCAGATATTTTCTGGCTGAAATTGAGGGACCTGAGCAAAAATATGATTCAGAGGCTGAGAAAGGACTGCAGATGTTGTTGGATTCTGACCCTCCTGCACTAGATATGGATTTTCTGGAGCTACAGAAGCCCAATTGGCGCGCTACTAATTGCGTTGGAAAGTAGACATCTTGGGCTTTCCAGCAATGTATTATAGTTTATACTTTGTCCGAGATTTGATGGCCCAAACTGGCGTTAAACGCTAGCCAGAAATCCTTTTCTGGCATAAAACGCCAGAACTGGCACCAAAACTGGAGTTAAACACCCAAACTGACACCAAAGCTGGCGTTTAACTCCAAGAATGGCCTATGCACGTGAAAGCTTCAAAGTTCAGCCCAAACACTCACCAAGTGGACCCCGGAAGTGGATTTCTGCACTATTTGCACTTAGTTACTCATTTTCTGTAAACCTAGGTTACTAGTTTAGTATAAAAACTGCTTTTAGAGATTTATTTGGGGACTTATGACATTTTTTACATTTCATATTGTATCTTCTACGGCATGAGTCTCTAAACCCCATAGGTGGGGGTGAGGAGATCTGCTGTGTTTCAATGAATTAACACAATTACTACTGTTTTCTATTCAATCACGCTTGTTTCCGCTCTAAGATACTCACTCATACTTCAATATGATGAAGGTGATGATCCGTGACAATCATAATCATTCTCAAACTTATGAACACGTGCTTGACAACCACTTTCATTCTATTTGAGCTCAACGTAGTCATTGGGCGACAGCTTGAGTGCAATTCTCTTGAGTTTCTGATCCACGAATTTGACTTGCCTCTCTTGACAATAGAGTATTCGAATTTGTGAGATTAGAACCTTGCTGGTAGAGTCTAGAACCAATTGGCAGCATTCCTGAGATCCGAAAAGTCTAAACCTTGTCTGTGGTATTCCGAGTAGGGTCTGGGAAGGGATGACTGTGACGAGCTTCAAACTCACAAATGTTGCGCACAGTGACAGTGTACAAAAGGATAAAGAGATCCTATTCTAACACAAGTGAGAACCGACAGATGATTAGCCGTACAGAAACTGTACCTGGACCATTTTCACTGAGAGGATGGATGGTAGCCATTGACAACGGTGATCAACTGGTGGACGAAATTGTGATTCAATATTCTTAATATATTATTCTATCTTTTGAGCTTTGGCATGTACCCTTAGGGCACTGTTTATTTTCTTCACAACTCCGTTCAACTAACCAGCAAGTGTACTGGGTCGTCCAAGTAATACCTTACGTGAGTAAGGGTCGAATCCACAGAGATTATTGGTTTGAAGCAATCAATATTTATTTTATTATTCTTAGTTAGGATGTCAACAAGGTTATTTGGATTAAAAGTGAAATTACTAGATTTGATTATAAAAATAAAAGAGGGAATAATGTTACTTGAGCAATAGAGTTATTTGTTTGTAAAGGATTGTGGAATATGTTGGAGTTCTGGAGATGCTTTGTCCTTTGACTTCAACTCTTCCTTGGAATCCTCTTCTCACACGCAGGTTCCTTCCATGGCAAGCTCTATGTAGGGTGTCACCGTTGTCAATGGCTACTTCCCATCCTCGCAGTGAAAACTATGCTCACGCACTCTGTCACAGTACGGCTAATCACCGGTTGGTTCCCGCTCCTACTGGAATAGAATCCCTCTTTTGCGTCTGTCACTAACGCCCAGCAGGTTAAAGTTTGAAGCACGTCACAGTCATTCAATCCTGGAATCCTACTTGGAATACCACAGACAAGGTTTAGACTTTCCGGATTCTCATGAATGCCGCCATCAATCCAGCTTATACCACGAAGATTCTGATTAGGGAAGCTAAGAGACATTCATTCAATCTGATGTAGAACGGAGGTGGTTGTCAGGCACACGTTCATGGGTTGAGGAAGGTGATGAGTGTCACGGATCATCACCTTCTTCACAATTAAGCGCGAATAAACATCTTAGATAAGAACAAGCGTG
This sequence comes from Arachis stenosperma, assembly GCF_014773155.1. Taxonomy (NCBI): domain Eukaryota; kingdom Viridiplantae; phylum Streptophyta; class Magnoliopsida; order Fabales; family Fabaceae; genus Arachis; species Arachis stenosperma. Next base: position 52,922,712 of record NC_080385.1, on the reverse strand, counting down.
TTTGAATGGAAAACAAAGGAATTGTATTAAATCATCAAGACGCTGCAGAGCTCCTCACCCCCAACAATGGAGTTTAGAGACTCATGCCGTCACAAAGTATGTGATTCAGATCTGAAAATGTCATGAGGTCCAAGATAAGTCTGTAAAAGTTGTTTAAATAGTAAACTAGTAGCCTAGGTTTACAGAAAAATGAGTAAACAAAGATAATTGGTGCAGAAATCCACTTCTGGGGCCCACTTGGTGTGTGCTGGGGCTGAGACTAAAGCTTTCCACGTGTAAAGGCCTTTCTTGGCGTCAAACTCCAGGTTTTGACGTGTTTTGGGCGTTCAACTCCGGATCATGACGTTTTTCTGGCGTTTAACTCCAGACAGCAGCATGTACTTGGCGTTCAACGCCAAGTTACGTCGTTTATCCTTGCGCAAAGTATGGACTATTATATATTGCTGGAAAGCCCTGGATGTCTACTTTCCAACGCCGTTGAGAGCGCGCCAATTGGACTCCTGTAGCTCCAGAAAATCCATTTCGAGTGCAGGGAGGTCAGGATCCAACAGCATCAGCAGTCCTTTTTCAGCCTAAGTCAGATTTTTGCTCAGCTCCCTCAATTTCAGCCAGAAAATACCTGAAATCACAGAAAAACACACACACTCATAGTAAAGTCTAGAAATATGATTTTTGCTTAAAAACTAATATTATTTTACTAAAAACTAACTGAAACATGCTAAAATCTACATGAAATTACCCCCAAAAAGCGTACAAAATATCCGCTCATCATCAACCAACATACAGCCTGCCATAGAAGGGGCCTTGCGCGTTTGAGAGAGGAAAACAGTAGGAAAGTAGAAATTCAGAAGACAGAGCATCTCTGAAACCTCAAACTGTTCTCCATTACTGAATAACAAGTATGAGTCATTTCATGCTCTTTTACTTTTTGCAGCAAAATCCTTTTTATCATTAATCTCCTGACTAAGAGTTACAAGATAACCATAGCTTTCTTCAAGCCGAAAATCTCCGTGGGATCGACCCTTACTCACGTAAGGTATTACTTGGATGTCCTAGTGTACTTGCTGGTTAGTTGTGCGGAGTTGTGAAAAGTGTGATCACAATTTCGTGCACCACACCTAATTAAGAAATCCTTTCAGGAAAAAGAGTGCACCTTGATCTAAGATCTTTATTACTTTCTAACTATAGTACCTTCTTAAGTTACAGGCATGCCATGACCTTGGTAGCTCTCGACCCTCGAGGTCGGCCACCTTGTAGTAGCCTTTTCCTAGTACCTCAACAACTCGATAAGGTCCTTTCCAGTTGGCTGCTAGCTTCCTTTCTCCTGATCGACCTGCTCCGATATAATTTTGGATTAGGATAAGATCGTTGTTGGCGAAACTTTGCTAGACTACCTTCTGATTATACCTTGAAGCCATTTGACGTTTTAATACTTCCTCTTTAATCTGAGCTCTTTCTCAGACTTCTAGAAGTAAGTCGAGCTATTCCCTTTGCATTTGGGAGTTGGCCTCTTTATTGTATAGGATCATTCTAGGGGATCCTTCTTTTATCTCTACTGGGATCATTGCCTCCACTCCATAAGTAAGTCGGAAGGGTGATTCTCCTGTTGTGGAGTGCGGCGTTATCCGATATGCCCATAGGACTTGTGGGAGCTCTTCAGCCCAAGCTCCCTTTGCGTCCTGTAGTCTTCTTTTTAACCCAGCCAGTATGACTTTATTGGCAGCTTCTGCCTATTCGTTGGCTTGCGGGTGTTCTACGGATGTGAATTGGTGCTTTATTTTCAAGTCAGCTACCAAATTCCTGAAACCTGTATTAGTGAACTGAGTGCCATTATCTGTGGTGATGGAGTAAGGAACTCCAAACCTTGTGATAATGTTTCTATATAGAAACTTCTGACTTCTTTGGGTGGTGGCAGTAGCTAGGGGCTTTGCCTCAATCCACTTTGTGAAATAGTCTACCCCTACAATGAGGAACTTGACTTGTCCCGACCCCTGGGGGAAGGGTCTGAGGAGGTCGAGCCCCCACTTTGCGAATGGCCAGGGTGATGTTATACTGATGAGCTCTTCTGGTGGAGCGATGTGAAAGTTAGCATGCTTCTGACATGGTGGGCATGTTTTGACGAACTCTGTTGCTTCTTTTCCCAAGGTCGGCCAGAAGAAACCGGCTCGTAGTACTTTTTTAGAAGGGTAAATACCCTTTCCGGCCCCTGAGCATTTTAAATTGGGACATGTCGCACCTTTATCATCCAAAAATCTCAACCAGGTCCTCAACCATCAACATTAGTGGACGTATCGACCCTTGTAACCGGTTGCCAACAAGTTGCCTGGATGACGTGTCAGGTGGAGGCTGAGTTGTCAAATGTATGTGCCACGTGTCACTAGAAATTGTTGCAGGGACTAAAAACCCCCTCCCTGCCCAAACTTTTCTCAGCCCCACCGGTAACACCCTCCACCCACCACCCCTCCCCAGCACTCCTCCACCACCGCCACCGCTGCCACCACTACAACCGCCTCACAACCTTCGCAACTCATGCAAATCCTCCACCTCTTCTTCTTCCTCCACAACCTCCCAAAGCTTCACCCAATGGAGGTTCTCTCTCCTGACAACACCTTCCACCACCACCACTACTCCTCTGCCACAACAACCACCACCAACACCACCACTGCTTCTACTTCCCAACAATAAAGCCAACTTCTTCAGCCATTAGAGGGATCACATCAATAAAGCTAACTTCTTCAGCCATTAGAGCCAACCTTGCTGCTCTTGCAATGACTCTCCATGGCTTCTTCTACTGTGCAGCCACCATAACAGATTGCTCAATGAGTTCCCTTTATCATAAAAAATTGTCAACTCCCTAATCTTCTTCAATGCACCTTCATTATCATAAATTCCTTCCATTGTATAAACCAACCACTTCAATTTTTCTAAAACACCATCTTTATTCAAACAAGGCATAGTTCACTCCACAACCTCTTTCACAAAACCAACGTTGGAAAACAAGAACTCAGTAATAGGCAGCAATGGAAGAACATGAAAGGCAAGTGTATTCCATTTAACTCTACTTTCCCTATTGTTAGAATATAGAACCTCTATTAACCTATTCTCCTTTGTAAACTCATCAAACTTTTCATCATCTCTCTTTAAATGGCCCCACATTTGAGCAGCATGAATTTCCAATGCTGCAAGAGTTGAACCAATATTACTCTAACAAAAAAATATTGTTGGGAAGGTTGTGAGGCGGTGGTAGTGAGTTGAAGCTCGGAGAGGTGAAAGAGTTCTTCTAGATTGTTGGGAAGTAGAAGCGGTGGTGGTGTTAGTGGTGGTTGTTGTGGCGGAAGAGTAGTGGTGGTAGTGGTGGAAGGTGTTGTCGGGAGAGAGAACCTCCATTGGGTGAAGCTTTGGGAGGTTGTAGAGGAAGAAGAAGAGGTGGAGGATTCGCATGAGTTGCGAAGGTTGTGAGGCAGTTGTAGTGGTGGCGACGGTGGCGGTGGTGGAGGAGTGCTGGGGAGGGGTGGTAAGTGGAGGGTGTTGCCGGTGGGGCTGAGAAAAGTTTGGGCAGGGAGGGGGTTTTTAGTCCCTACAACAATTTCTGGTGACACGTGGCACATACATTTGACAACTCAGCCTCCCCCTGACACGTCATCCAGGCAATGATGAGCGGATAATTTGTACGCTTTTTGGCATTGTTTTTAGTATGATTTGGTTAGTTTTTAGTATATTTTTATTAGTTTTTAGTTAAAATTCACTTTTTTGGACTTTACTATGAGTTTGTGTGTTTTTCTGTGATTTCAGGTATTTTCTGGCTGAAATTGAGGGACCTGAGCAAAAATCTGATTCAGAGACTGAAAAGGACTGCAGATGCTGTTGGATTCTGACCTCCCTGCACTCAAAATAGATTTTCTGGAGCTACAGAAGCCTAATTGGCGCGCTCTCAACGGCTTTGGAAAGAAGACATCCTGGGCTTTCCAGCAATATATGATAGTTCATACTTTGCCCAAGATTTGATGGCCCAAACCGGCGTTCAAAGTCACCTTCAGAATTCCCAGCGTTAAACGCCGGAACTGGCACCAAAGTGGGAGTTAAACGCCCAAACTGGCACAAAAGCTGGCGTTTAACCCCAAGAAGAGTCTCTACACGAAGATGCTTCAATGCTCAGCCCAAGCACACACCAAGTGGGCCCGGAAGTGGATTTTTATGTCATTTACTCATCTTTGTAATTCTTAAGCTACTAGTTCCCTATAAATAGGACCTCTTACTATTGTATTTTTCATCTTCGGACATCTAGTTCTTAGATCACTGGGGGCTGGCCTCACGGCCATGCCTAGACCTTGTTCTTATGTATTTTCAATGGTGGAGTTTCTACACACCATAGATTAAGGTGTGGAGCTCTGCTGTACCTCGAGTATTAATGCAATTACTATTGTTCTTCTATTCAATTCCGCTTGTTCTTGTTCCAAGATATCACTTGTTCTTCAACTTGATGAATGTGATGATCCGTGACACTCATCATCATTCTTGCCTATGAACGTGTGACTGACAACCACCTCCGTTCTACCTTAGATTGGGTGGATATCTCTTGGATTCTTTAACCGGAATCTTCGTGGTATAAGCTAGAACTGATGGCGGCATTCAAGAGAATCCGGAAGGTCTAAACCTTGTCTGTGGTATTCTGAGTAGGATTCAATGATTGAATGACTGTGACGAGCTTCAAACTCCTGAGGGCGGGGCGTTAGTGACAGACGCAAAAGAATCACTGGATTTTATTCCGGCCTGATTGAGAACCGACAGATGGATAGCCGTGCCGTGACAAGGTGCGTTGAACATTTCCACTAAGAGGATGGGAGGTAGCCACTGACAACGGTGAAACCCTTGCATACAGCTTGCCATGGAAAGGAGTAAGAAGGATTGGAAGAAGACAGTAGGAAAGCAGAGAGACGGAAGGGACAAAGCATCTTCATACGCTTATCTGAAGCTCTCACCCATGATATACATAAGTATCTCTATCCTTATCTTTATGTTTTATTCATATTTCACCTATAACCATTTGAGTCTGCCTGACTAAGATTTACAAGGTGACCATAGCTTGCTTCATGCCAACAATCTCCGTGGGATCGACCCTTACTCGCGTAAGGTTTATTACTTGGACGACCCAGTGCACTTGCTGGTTAGTTGTGCGAAGTTGTGTTTATGCCATGGTATTGAGCACCAAGTCTTTGGGGCCATTACTAGGGATTATTTGAGTTGTGAAAAGTAGTGATCACAATTTCGTGCACCAGGCAACCTGTTGGCAACCGGTCACAGGGGTCGATACGTCCACTAATGTTGATGGTTGAGGACCTGGTTGAGGTTTCTGGATGATAAAGGTGCGACATGTCCAAATTTAAAATGCTCAGGGGCCGGAAAGGGTATTTACCCTTTTTAGAAAGAGCTCGTGCCCCTAGGTGGTTGCCACACATACCACTGTGGACTTCTTCCAAGACTTCCCTTGTATTGGAGGTCGGCACACATTTTAGGAGGGGTGTTGAGATCCCTCTCCTATATAAGATGTCGCCCACTATGGTGTAGTACTATGCCTCTCATATTAGCCTTTTCGCCTCCTTCTTATCTGTGGGAAGTATCTTTGACTTGAGGTAGTTGATTATGCGAGTCATCCATCCTTGATCCTGTCCTGATATGGTTAGGACCTTTTCTTTCTCCAAGATCGATGGATTTTGTAACTTCTCTTGGATGAGGCTTCTATTATTTCCCCCTGGTTTAGTGCTGGCTAGTTTTGAGAGCGCATTAGCTCGGGCATTCTGTTTGCGAGGGATGTGTTGGACCTTGGTGCACGAAATTATGATACACAATGGCGCCAACAACTTGGTACGCACAATTGCAATCTCAACTCTTTTTCACAACTTCGCACAACTAACCAGCAAGTGTACTGGGTCGTCCAAGTAATAAACCTTACGTGAGTAAGGGTCGATCCCACGGAGATTGTCGGCTTGAAGCAAGGTATGGTCACCTTGTAAATCTCAGTCAGGCAGATTCAAATGGGTGATAGAGTTTTCATAATTCAAAGATAAATAAACATAAAATAAAGATAGAGATACTTATGTAATTCATTGGTGAGAATTTCAGATAAGTTCATAGAGATGCTTTATCCCTGTTGAATATCTGCTTTTCTACTGCTTTCATCCAATCCTTCATACTCCTTTCTATGGCAAGCTGTATGTTGGGTTTCACCGGTGTCAATGGCTACCTCCCGTCCTCTCAGTGAAAATGGTCCAAATGCGCTGTCACCGCACGGCTAATCATCTGTCGGTTCTCGATCATGTTGGAATAGAATCCAGTGATCCTTTTGCGTCTGTCACTACGCCCAACACTCGTGAGTTTGAAGCTCGTCACAGTCATCCCTTCCCAGATCCTACTTGGAATACCACAGACAAGGTTTAGACTTTCCGGACCTCGGGAATGGCCGCCAATAATTCTAGCTTATACCATAAAGACTCCGATCCTTTGGAATGGAGGCTAAGAGATACACGCTCAATCTTAAGTAGAACGGAAGTGGTTGTCAATCACGCGTTCATAGGTGAGAATGATGATGAGTGTCACGGATCATCATATTCATCAGGTTGAAGTGTGAGTGAATATCTTAGAACAAGAATAAGCTTGAATTGAATAGAAAACAGTAGTAATTATATTAATACTCGAGGAACAGCAGAGCTCCACACCCTTAATCTATGGTGTGTAGAAACTCCACCGTTGAAAATACATAAGTGGTCTGGAGGTCCAGGCATAACTGAATGGCCAGCCTCCCCAAATATGAAAATATGATATCCAGAATTGTCTCTATGATCCAAAGATGAAAATACAATAGTAAAAGGTCCTATTTATAATGAAACTAGCTACTAGGGTTTACAGAAATAGGTAAATGATGTAGAAATCCACTTCTGGGCCCACTTGGTGTGTGCTTGGGCTAAGCATTGAGCTTTACACGTGTAGAGGTCTTCCTTGGAGTTAAACACCAGCTTCGGTGCCAGTTTAGGAGTTTAACTCCAATTTTTATGCCAATTCTGGCGTTTTGATGCGAGAAAAGGGCAGAGAGCTAGTGTTTTGACGCCATTTTACGTCATCAAAACTTGGGCAAAGTATGAACTATTATATATTGCTGGAAAGCCCTATATGTCTACTTTTCAACGAAGTTGAAAGCGCGCCATTTGGAATTCTGTAACTCCAGAAAATTCACTTCGAGTGCAGGGAGGTTAGAATCCAACAGCATCTGCAGTCCTTTGTCAGCCTCTAAATTAGATTTTTTCTCAGGTCCCTTAATTTCAGCCAGAAAATACCTGAAATCACAGAAAAACACACAAACTCATAGTAAAGTCCAGAAATGTGAATTTTGCTTAAAAACTAATAAATATATACTAAAAACTAACTAAATCATACTAAAAACTATATAAAAATAGTGCCAAAAAGCGTATAAATTATCTGCTCATCAGACCTCGTATTCCCCGAACTGTCCGAGCTGTTCTTTGGTCTTTTCCAGATACTTCTTCATGGTAGGATCCTTAGCTTGGTAGTTCCCTTCTATTTGTGAGGTAACTACTTGCGAATCGCTGAAGATGGTAAGCTTCTGAACTCCTACCTCCTTAGCCAGCCTCAAACCAGCCAATAGTGCCTCATATTCAGCCTGATTATTTGAGGCAGGGAATTCAAACTTTAGTGATAGCTCAATTTGGGTTCCCTGATCACTTTCTATAATTATACCTGCGCCACTCCCGGTTTCGTTTGAAGATTTGTCCACGTAGAGATTCCATTTTGTGGGTGTTCCCAGTGTGTCAGTGTATTCTGCGATGAAGTCGGCCAGGTACTGTGATTTTATAGCTGTCCGAGCTTCATATCGAAGGATGAATTCGGATAACTGGACTGCCCACTGTAGGATTCTTCCTGCTAAGTCTGTTTTTTGTAGGATGCTTGATGAGCGGATAATTTATACGCTTTTTGGCATTGTTTTTAGTATGTTTTTAGTATGATTTGTTTAGTTTTTAGTATATTTTTATTAGTTTTTAGTTAAAATTCACTTTTCTGGACTTTACTATGAGTTTGTGTGTTTTTCTGTGATTTCAGGTATTTTCTGGCTGAAATTGAGGGACCTGAGCAAAAATCTGATCCAGAGACTGAAAAGGACTGCAGATGCTGTTGGATTCTGACCTCCCTGCACTCGAAGTAGATTTTCTGGAACTACAGAAGCCCAATTGGCACGCTCTCAACGGCGTTGGAAAGTAGACATTCTGGGCTTTCCATCAATATATGATAGTCCATACTTTGCCCAAGATTTGATGGCCCAAACCGGCGTTCAAAGTCACCCTCAGAAATCCCAGCGTTAAACGCCGGAACTGGCACCAAAATGGGAGTTAAACGCCCAAACTGGCATAAAAGCTGGCGTTTAACTCCAAGAAGAGTCTCTACACGAAAATGCTTCATTGCTCAGCCCAAGCACACACCAAGTGGGCCCGGAAGTGGATTTTTATGTCATTTACTCATCTTTGTAAACCTTAGGCTACTAGTTTTCTATAAGTAGGACCTTTTGCTATTGTATTTTCATCTTTTGGACATCTAGTTCTTAGATCATTGGGAGGCTGGCCTCACGGCCATGCCTAGACCTTGTTCTTATGTATTTTCAACGGTGGAGTTTCTACACACCATAGATTAAGGTGTGGAGCTTTGCTGTACCTCGAGTGTTAATGCAATTACTATTGTTCTTCCATTCAATTCCGCTTGTTCTTTGTCCAAGATATTCATTCGCACTCAAGAATTTGATGAATGTGATGATTATGTGACGCTCATCATCATTCTCACTCATGAACAAAGTGACTGACAACCACTCTTGTTCTACAAGCAAACGAGGCTCTAGTGTTTATCTCTTGGATTCCTGATACACGATGCATGGTTGATCGCCTGACAACCGAGTGCTCGCCTGACAAACGAGCCAGCCATTCCGTGAGATCAGAGTCTTCGTGGTATAGGCAAGAACTGATGGCGGCATTCAAGAGAATCCGGAAGGTCTAACCTTGTCTGTGGTATTCTGAGTAGGATTCAATGATTGAATGACTGTGACGTGCTTCAAACTCCTAGCAGGCGGGGCGTTAGTGATAGACGCAAAAGAATCACTGGATTCTATTCCGGTCTGACCGAGAACCGACAGATGATTAGCCTATGCTGTGACAGAGCATAGGAACGTTTTCACTGAGAGGATGGGAGGTAGCCACTGACAACGGTGAAACCCTTGCATAAGCTTGCCATGGAAAGGAGTAAGAAGGATTGGATGAAGACAGTAGGAAAGCAGAGAGACGGAAGGGAAGGCATCTTCATACGCTTATCTGAAGTTCCTACCACTGAATTACATAAGTACCTCTATCTTTATCTTTATGCTTTATTCGTATATCACTATACCCATTTGAGTCTGCCTGACTAAGATTTACAAGGTGACCATAGCTTGCTTCATACCAACAATCTCCGTGGGATCGACCCTTACTCGCGTAAGGTTTATTACTTGGACGACCCAGTGCACTTGCTGGTTAGTTGTGCAAAGTTGTGTTTATGCCATGGTATTGAGCACCAAGTTCTTGGGGCCATTACTAGGGATTATTTGAGTTGTGAAAAGTAGTGATCACAATTTCGCACACCAAGTTTTTGGCGCCGTTGCCGGGGATTATTTTGTGTATGGACAACTGACGGTTCATCTTGTTGCTTAGATTAGGTATTTTTCTTCAGAGTTCTTAAGAATGAATTCTAGTGTTTCAAGGTGATGTTTTTATCATCACCAAAGCTGATTGATCTTCATCAATTTAGCTCTTGAATGCAATGTCCTGCTGAAGCTTGGCTAGCCATGTCTAATTCCTTTAGACTAAAGCTTTAGACTAACATTGCATGATTCCTGGAATTCTCATTAAGAATTTTGATACCTTTATTTTCTTTTCCACTTAATTTTCGAAAAATCCAAAAAAAAAAACACAAAAAAAAATTACAAAATCATAAAATCCAAAAATTTCTTGTTTGAGTCTAGTGTCTCATTTTAAGTTTGGTGTCAATTGCATGCATTCATTCATGTGTCTTAAGGATCTTCAAGATGTTATTGATGATTTCTTACTCTAATCTTTAAATTCTCTTGACTTGAGTGTTTTGTGTGTCTCATATGCATTCTCATTAGTGTCAGTAGTATACAAACTGCTAAGTTTGGTGTCTTGCATGTATTGTTATTTGATTTTAGTTGCATTTTGATTATTAAAAATCCAAAAATATTTTTAATTTGTGTCTTTTCAAGTCAATAATACAGAGAATTGAAGATCCAGAACATACAGCAGAGGAATTACACAGAAAAAGCTGGGCGTTCAGAACGCCCAGTGAAGAAGGCAGACTGGCGTTCAAACGCAAGCCAGGGTGCCTGGTTGGGCGTTTAACGCCAAAAAAGGTAGTGCATTGGGCGTTAAACGCCAGAATGTGCACCATTCTGGGCGTTTAACGCCAGGATGGCACAAGGGGGAGGATTTTGTTTTCAAATCAATTTTTTTCAAGTTTTCAAAGTTTTTCAAAATCAAATCTTTTTCAAATCATATCTTTTCAATCAATTGTTTTCAAAATCAATCTCTTTCCTTTTTCAAAGATACTTGCTAACAATTAATGATTTGATTGAACATTTCAAGTATGTTGCCTTTTCTGTTGAGAAAGGTTTAATGTTTGAATCATATCTTTTCTTGTTAGGCAAGTCATTAATTTTTTAAAATCAAATCTTTTTAAAAATTGTTTTCAAATCATATCTTCTCAATCACATGTTTTTTTTTAAACCAATCATATCTTCTTAACCTCATCTTTTTCAAAATAGTTTTCAATCAAATCTTTTTGACTTCTAATTTCAAAATCTTTTTCAAAAATCACTTGATTCCTTTTTCACTGTGAGTTTTCGAAAATTATCAATCAATTTTTCAAAATGATTTTAAAAACTTTTTAATTAATTTTCGAAAATTCTCTTCCCCTCTTCCCACATCCTTTTATTTATGGAGTACTACTCCTTCTCAATGCACAATTCGAACTCTCTCTGATTTAGTTCGAATTCTTCTACCTCTTTCTTCTATTTTTCTGTTCTTCTGACACCTCAAGGAATCTCTATACTGTGACATAGAGGATTCCACATTTTCTTGTTCTCTTCTCTTTCATATGAGCAGGAGCAGAGACAAAAGCATTCTTGTTGAAGCTGACCCTGAACCTGAAAGGACCTTGAAGCGAAAGCTAAGAGAAGCTAAGGCACAACTCTCTACAGAGGACCTAACAGAAATCTTCAAAGAAGAAGACATGGCAGCCGAAAACAACAACAATGCAAACAATGCAAGGAAGGTGCTGGGTGACTTTACTGCACCTACTCCCGACTTCTATGGGAGAAGCATCTCTATCCCTGCCATTGGAGCAAACAACTTTGAGCTTAAGCCTCAATTAGTTTCTCTAATGCAACAGAATTGCAAGTTCCATGGACTTCCACTGGAAGATCCTCATCAGTTCTTAGCTGAATTCTTGCAAATCTGTGACACTGTCAAGACTAATGGGGTTGACCCTGAGGTCTACAGACTTATGCTATTCCCTTTTGCTGTAAGAGACAGAGCTAGGACATGGTTGGACTCACAACCCAAAGAAAGCCTGGACTCATGGGAAAAGCTAGTCAATGCCTTCTTGGCAAAGTTCTTTCCACCTCAAAAATTGAGTAAGCTTAGAGTGGAAGTCCAAACCTTCAGACAGAAGGATGGAGAATCCCTCTATGAAGCTTGGGAAAGATATAAACAATTGATCAGAAAATGTCCTTCTGATATGCTTTCTGAATGGAGCATCATAGGTATTTTCTATGATGGTCTCTCTGAACTGTCCAAGATGTCTTTGGATAGCTCTGCTGGAGGATCTCTTCATTTGAAGAAGACGCCTACAGAAGCTCAAGAGCTGATTGAAATGGTTGTAAATAACCAATTCATGTACACTTCTGAAAGGAATCCTGTGAACAATGGGGCAAATCAGAAGAAAGGAGTTCTTGAGATTGATACTCTAAATGCCATTCTGGCTCAGAACAAGATATTGACTCAACAAGTCAATTTGATTTCTCAAAGTCTGTCTGGAATGCAAAATGCACCAAGCAGTACTAAGGATGCTTCATCTGAAGAAGAAGCCTATGATCCTGAGAACCCTTTAATGGAAGAGGTGAATTACCTAGGAGAACCCTATGGAAACACCTATAATTCTTCATGGAGAAATCATCCAAATTTCTCATGGAAGAATCAAGAGAGACCTCAACAAGGTTTCAATAACAATAATGGTGGAAGAAATAGGTTTAGCAATGGCAAGCCTTTTCCATCATCTTCTCAGCAACAGACAGAGAATTCTAAGCAGAACCCCTCTGACTTAGCAACTATGGTCTCTAATCTAATCAAAACCACTCAAAGTTTCATGACTGAAACAAGGTCCTCCATTAGGAATTTGGAGGCACAAGTGGGACAGCTGAGCAAGAAAGTTACTGAACTCCCTCCTAGTACTCTCCCAAGCAACACAGAAGAAAATCCAAAAGGAGAGTGCAAGGCCATCAACATGGCCGAATTTGGAGAGGAAGGAGAGGAAGTGAACGCCACTGAGGAAGACCTCAATGTGCGTGCACTGACCTCCACTGAGTTCCCCAATGAGGAACCATGGGAATCTGAGGCTCAAAATGAGACCATAGATATTCCATTGGACTTACTTCTGCCTTTCATGAGCTCTGATGAGTATTCTTCCTCTGAAGAGGATGAGTATGTCACTGAAGAGCAAGTTGCTAAATACCTTGGAGCAATCATGAAGCTAAATGACAAGTTATTTGGAAATGAGACTTGGGAGAATGAACCTCCTTTGCTCACCAAAGAACTGGATGACTTGTCTAGGCAGAAATTACCTCAAAAGAGACAAGATCCTGGGAAGTTTTCAATACCTTGTACCATAGGCACCATGACCTTCAAGAAGGCTCTGTGTGACTTAAGGTCAAGTGTAAACCTCATGCCTCTCTCTATAATGGAGAAGCTAGGGATCTTTGAGGTGCAAGCTGCAAGAATCTCATTAGAGATGGCAGACAACTCAAGAAAACAAGCTCATGGACTTGTAGAGGATGTTTTGGTGAAGATTGAAAACCATTACATCCCTGCGGATTTCATAGTCCTAGAGACTGGGAAGTGCATGGATGAATCCATCATCCTTGGCAGACCCTTCCTAGCCACAACAAAGGCTGTGATTGATGTTGATAGAGGCGAACTGATCATTCAAGTGAATGAAGAATCCTTTATGTTTAAGGCTCAAGGATACCCCTCTGTCACCATGGGGAGGAAGCATGAAGAGCTTCTCTCAAAACAGAGTCAAACAGAGCCCCCACAGTCAAACTCTAAGTTTGTTGTTGGGAGGCCACAACCAAACTCTAAGTTTAGTGTTGAACCCCCACATTCAAACTCTAAGTTTGGTGTTGGGAGGTTCCAACATTGCTCTGAGTATCTGTGAGGCTCCATGAGAGCCCTCTGTCAAGCTACTGACATTAAAGAAGCGCTTGTTGGGAGGCAACCCAATGTTATATTTTATCTATTTTCTTTTGTTATTTTATTTTTTTTGTAGGTTGATGATCATGAGAAGTCACAAAATCAATTGAAAAAGCAAAAACAGAATGAAAAACAGGAAGAAAAACAGCACACCCTGGAGGAAGAACTTACTGGCGTTTAAACGCCAGTAAGGCTAGCAGGTGGGCGTTTAACGCCCAGTCTGGCACCATTCTGGGCGTTTAACGCCAGAAAGGGGCACCAGACTGGCGTTAAACGCCAGAAATGGGCACCAGCCCGGCGTTTAACGCCAGAACTGGCTCAAAACGTGATTTTGCATGCCATTTGGTGCAGGGATGACTTTTCCTTGACACCACAGGATCTGTGGACCCCACAGGATCCCCACCAACCCCACCACTCTCTCTCTTCTTCACCTATTCACCAATCACCTCAACACCTCTTCCCCAAAAACCCTTCACCTATCAAATCCCATCTTTCTCTTCACCACTCACATCCATCCATCATAAAACCCCACTTACCCTACCCTTCAAATTCAAACCACTTTCCCTCCCAAACCCACCCATAATGGCCGAACCACAAAGCCATCTCCCTCTCCTCCATTTCTTCTTCTTCTACTCTCTTCTTTCTTCTTTTGCTCGAGGACGAGCAAACCTTTTAAGTTTGGTGTGGTAAAAGCGTTGCTTTTTGTTTTTCCATAACCATTTATGGCATCCAAGGCCGGAGAAACCTCTAGAAAGAGGAAAGGGAAGGCAAAAGCTTTCACCTCCGAGTCATGGGAGATGGAGAGATTCATCTCAAGGGTGCATCAAGACCACTTCTATGAAGTTGTGGCCATGAAGAAGGTGATCCATGAGGTCCCTTTCAAACTCAAAAAGGGTCAACTTTTTGATCAAAGGTTGGACCAAGTCCTCACAGACATTTGTGAAGAGGGCGCTCAATGGAAGAGAAACTCAAGAGGGAAGCCAGTTCAACTGAGAAGGCATGACCTCAAGCCCATCACTAAGAAAAGGATGGAGCAAACAAGAGACCCCTCTCATCATGGGATCCCTGAGATGCCTCAAGGGATGCACTTTCCTCCACAAGACTATTGGGAGCAACTGAATACCTCCCTAGGAGAATTGAGTTCCAACATGGGACAACTAAGGGTGGAGCACCAAGAACATTCCATCCTCCTCCATGAAATTAGAGAAAATCAAAGAATCATGAGAGAGGAGCAACAAAGACAAGGAAGAGACATTGAGGAGCTCAAGCACTCCATAAGACCTTCAAGAGGAAGAACAAGCCGCCATCACTGAGGTGGACCCGTTCTTTAATCTCCTTGTTCTTTATTTTCTTGTTTTTTTTCGAATTTTTATGCTTATGTTTATCCATGTTTGTGTCTTATGATCATTAGTGTCTTAATGTCTATGCCTTAAAGTTATGAATGCCCTATGAATCCATCACCTCTCTTAAATGAAAACTGTTTTTATTACAAAAGAACAAGAAGTACAGGATTTCGAATTCATCTTTAAAACTAGCTTAATTAGTTAGATGTGGTGACAATACTTTTTGTTTTCTGAATGTATGCTTGAACAGTGCATATGTCTTTTGAATTTGTTGTTCATGAATGTTAAAATTGTTGGCTCTTGAAAGAATGATGAAAAAGGAGAAATGTTACTGAGGATCTGAAAAATCATAAAAATGATTCTTGAAGCAAGAAAAAGCAGTGAATACAAAAAAAAAAAGGGGACGAAAAAAAGAAAGAAAAAAAAAAGGGGAGAAAAAGAAAAAGAAAAGAAAAAGAAAGAAATAAAGTTGTGATCCAAGGCAAAAAGAGTGTGCTTAAGAACCCTGGACACCTCTAATTGGGGACTCTAGCAAAGCTGAGTCACAATCTGAAATGGTTCACCCAATTATGTGTCTGTGGCATGAATGTATCCGGTGGTAATACTGGAAGACAGAGTGCTTTGGGCCACGGCCAAGACTCAATAAAGTAGCTGTGTTCAAGAATCATCATACTTAACTAAGAGAATCAACAACACTATCTGGATTCTGAGTTCCTAAAGAAGCCAATCATTCTGAATTTCAAAGGATAAAGTGAGATGCCAAAACTGTTCGGAGGCAAAAAGCTACTAGTCCCGCTCATCTAATTTAGAGCTAAGTTTCATTGATAATTTGGAGTCTATAGTATATTCTCTTCTTTTTATCTTATTTGATTTTCAGTTGCTTGAGGACAAGCAACAATTTAAGTTTGGTGTTGTGATGAGCGGATAATTTATACGCTTTTTGGCATTGTTTTTAGTATGTTTTTAGTATGATTTATTTAGTTTTTAGTATATTTTTATTAGTTTTTAGTTAAAATTCACTTTTCTGGACTTTACTATGAGTTTGTGTGTTTTTCTGTGATTTCAGGTATTTTCTGGCTGAAATTGAGGGACCTGAGCAAAAATCTGATCCAGAGACTGAAAAGGACTGCAGATGCTGTTGGATTCTGACCTCCCTGCACTCGAAGTGGATTTTCTGGAACTACAGAAGCCCAATTGGCGCGCTCTCAACGGCGTTGGAAAGTAGACATTCTGGGCTTTTCAGCAATATATGATAGTCCATACTTTGCCCAAGATTTGATGGCCCAAACCGGCGTTCAAAGTCACCCTCAGAAATCCCAGCGTTAAACGCCGGAACTGGCACCAAAATGGGAGTTAAACGCCCAAATTGGCATAAAAGCTGGCGTTTAACTCCAAGAAGAGTCTCTACACGAAAATGCTTCATTGCTCAGCCCAAGCACACACCAAGTGGGCCCGGAAGTGGATTTTTATGTCATTTACTCATCTTTGTAAACCTTAGGCTACTAGTTTTCTATAAGTAGGACCTTTTGCTATTGTATTTTCATCTTTTGGACATCTAGTTCTTAGATCATTGGGAGGCTGGCCTCACGGCCATGCCTAGACCTTGTTTTTATGTATTTTCAACGGTGGAGTTTCTACACACCATAGATTAAGGTGTGGAGCTTTGCTGTACCTCGAGTGTTAATGCAATTACTATTGTTCTTCCATTCAATTCCGCTTGTTCTTTGTCCAAGATATTCATTCGCACTCAAGAACTTGATGAATGTGATGATTATGTGACGCTCATCATCATTCTCACTCATGAACAAAGTGACTGACAACCACTCTTGTTCTACAAGCAAACGAGGCTCTAGTGTTTATCTCTTGGATTCCTGATACACGATGCATGGTTGATCGCCTGACAACCGAGTGCTCGCCTGACAAACGAGCCAGCCATTCTGTGAGATCAGAGTCTTCGTGGTATAGGCAAGAACTGATGGCGGCATTCAAGAGAATCCGGAAGGTCTAACCTTGTCTGTGGTATTCTGAGTAGGATTCAATGATTGAATGACTGTGACGTGCTTTAAACTCCTAGCAGGCGGGGCGTTAGTGACAGACGCAAAAGAATCACTGGATTCTATTCTGGCCTGACCGAGAACCGACAGATGATTAGCCTATGCTGTGACAGAGCATAGGAACGTTTTCACTGAGAGGATGGGAGGTAGCCACTGACAACGGTGAAACCCTTGCATAAGCTTGCCATGGAAAGGAGTAAGTAGGATTGGATGAAGACAGTAGGAAAACAGAGAGACGGAAGGGAAGGCATCTTCATACGCTTATCTGAAGTTCCTACCACTGAATTACATAAGTACCTCTATCTTTATCTTTATGCTTTATTCGTATATCACTATACCCATTTGAGTCTGCCTGACTAAGATTTACAAGGTGACCATAGCTTGCTTCATACCAACAATCTCCGTGGGATCGACCCTTACTCGCGTAAGGTTTATTACTTGGACGACCCAGTGCACTTGCTGGTTAGTTGTGCAAAGTTGTGTTTATGCCATGGTATTGAGCACCAAGTTCTTGGGGCCATTACTAGGGATTATTTGAGTTGTGAAAAGTAGTGATCACAATTTCGCACACCAATGCTTTTTATGGGCTGATTGGTCTGAACCCTGATAGTGTGAGCTTGAAAGTACGGGTGAACTCGTCGAGAAGTGAGTATGAGGGCGTAGGCGAACTTTTCTATCTTTTGATAGTTTAGTTCGGCCCCTTGTAGGGCCTTACTAATGAAGTAGGTGGGTTGTTGCCCACTTTCGTCTTCTCTGACAAGTGGGGAGGCTATTGCCCAACTTCCCACTGCGAGGTATAAGATGAGTTCTTCATTTTCCCAGGGTCGGGTAAGAATGGGTGGTTGTCCCAAGAATTTCTTGAAATCTTGGAAGACTTTTTCACACTCTGGAGTCCATTCAAACCTCTTTCCCTTCCTTAGTATTGCATAAAAGAGGAGAGATCTTATGGCTGATTCGGCTAGAAACCTGGACAGGGCTGCAAGTCTTTCATTGAGTTGTTATACCTCTTTAACGCAACTCGGGCTTTGCATGTTGAGTATAGCCCAACATTTATCCAGATTCGCCTTGATTCTTCTTTGTGTGAGCATGAAGCCCAAGAATTTGCCAGCCTCTACCGCGAATGTGCACTTTGCGGGATTAAGTCGCATACCATGCTTTCTTATGGTGTCGAACGCTTTGGTGAGGCCAGACAACAATAATTCCTCACTTTGTGTTTTTACCAGCATGTTGTCTACATAAACCTCCATTAGGTTCCCAATATGGTCTACAAAGACTTTGTTCATCAATCTTTGGTAGGTTGCTCCTGCATTTTTGAGCCCAAATGGCATGACAATATAGCAGTAATTCACCTTTGGAGTTAGGAATGAGGTCTTTTCTTGATCTGGTGGATACATTGAGATTTGGTTGTATCCTGAATATGTATCCATGAAAGAGAGGTACTTATATCCAGAAGAGGCATCCACTAGAGTATCTATGTTTGGGAGCGGATAGGGATCTTTTGGGCAGGCCTTATTGAGGTCGGTGTAGTCTGTACACATTCTCCACTTGTCATTTGCCTTCTTCACCAAGACAACGTTGGCTAGCCATAATGGGTATTTGACCTCCCTTATGAACCCTGCCTCCAGTAAAGCTTGCACTTGCTCTTCCACAGCTTGGGATATTTCTGGTCTGAGCTTTCGGTATTTTTGTTGCACGGACCGAGATTCGGGGTATACTGCCAGCTTATGGCATATTAGCTCGGGATCTATGCTGGGCATGTCTGCTGGGGTTTCCTTTAAGGTTTAGAATTTTGTTGTAACAGCGTCGCGCGAGCTTTTGATCTCCTTTTACTGTGGCGATCCCTTCTGGAGTTGGGAACTTCAGGCATAGATGTGGAGTGGAGACTACCGCGGCGAGCTGGTTCAATGTTGTCCGACCTATAAGGGCGTTATAAGCTGAGCTCACGTCGACTATAATGTAGTCTATGCTTAGTGTCCTTGACTGGGTTCCCTTTCCAAAAGTTGTATGCAAATAGATGTATCCTAATGGTTGAATCGAAGTATCTTCGAGTACGAATAAACTATTCAGATATGCTCTGAGCTCTTTATCTTACAATCCGAGCTTGTCGAAGGCGGATTTGAACAAGATATATGCGGAGCTTCCTTGATCTACCAACATTCGGTGAAGATTAGCATTGGCGAGTATGATGGTAATGACTATGGGATCATCGTGTCCTGGGATGATGCCTGTTGCGTCTTCGTGAGTAAAGGTAATAGGGGGGAGGTCGGGCAACTTGTCCCCTTCTCCAACATGATATACCTTTTTGAGGTGTCTTTTGCAGGATGATTTAGAGATCCCTCCTCCTGCGAATCCTCCATTTATCATATGGACGTGTCTCTCAGGGGTGTGTGGTAGACGTTCGGCTCGTCCGACCTCTTCGTCGCTTCTTCTTTTTCTTGGTTCATCTGCTTTATCGGCTAAGTACCGGTCTAGTCGCCCCTCTCTTGCCAATTTCTCTATGACATTCTTTAGATCGAAGCATTCGTTGGTAGGATGTCCGTAGATTCGATGGTATTCACAGTACTCTGTCCGATTTTCCCGTCCTCTTTTGTTTTTGATTGGGCGAGGTGGTGGGATCTTCTCAGTGTTGCATATTTCTCGGTAAACATCCACAAGAGACACCTGAAGAGGGGGTGTAGTTGTGGTAATTTCTAGGCTTCTCAGTGGGTTGATCTTCTTTTTTCTGGACTCTTTATCTTTGTCTCGATATGAGTAAGTGGATCCGGCCTTTGAGCTATCTCTTAATTGGGAATTTTCCTCCATGTTGATGTATTTTTTAGCCCTTTGTTGGACTTTGTTTAAAGACGTTGGGTGCTTTTTAGATATGGAGTGACTAAAGGGTCCTTCTCGTAATCCATTGATGAGACCCATGATCACTGCTTCTGCTGGAAGACTTTGTATGTCCAGACACGCTTTGTTGAATCTTTCCATGTAATTGCGAAGGCTTTCCTGATCTCCTTACTTAATCCCTAGCAGACTTGGAGCATGCTTGGCTTTATCTTTTTGGATAGAGAATCTTGCTAGGAATTTCTTGGCGAGGTCATCGAAGCTTGCTATTGATCTTGGCGACAAACTGCCAAACCACTTTATTGCTGTCTTAGTTAGAGTAGTTGGGAAAGCTTTGCATCGAATGGCATCCGAGGCGTCAGTGAGATACATTCTGCTTCTGAAATTGCTGAGATGATGGCTTGGATCATAGGTACCATCGTATGGGGTCATGTCGGGAGCTTTAAAATCCTTTGTAACTTTAGCTTTCATGATCTCTTCAGTGAAGGGATCTTGGTCTTTGTGGGAGCTGTCATCGTGACTGGACTGAATGGTTTTAGCTTTGAGATCAGCCTTGAGCCTTAGAAGCTTGTCCTCTAGCTTTCGGTGTTGCCTAGCTTCTCTCTAGAGGTCTCTCTCGACTTCGCATTGATGCTCGGCCTCTTTTTCGAGCTATTTAAGACGATCCTATTGAGCTCGCAGGGCATCTAAAATTTCTCTATTTGGAGAATGCTTATCTCCGTTTGGTTGAGATGTATCTTTTGTTGTGACGTTCGTGTTCTTATGTGGCGTCCTGTTTTCTAGATCAGAATCGTGGTCATTGTCAAGGTTGTCCGCCATGATGGTGGCATGACTGCCAGGTCCCCGACAATGGCGTCAATGTTCCGAGGGTTACCTGAAATTGAAGGTCGATCTCGGATGAGATCTGCTGTTGTGGTCGGAGCTGTCGTGTTCGACTTGCTGGATTTAGCGGTACTGTTGATACTTCGTCACCGGAGGGTGGTGGTACCTGCAAGAGACTTCGATGCTTAAATTAGCACGTGCTTTAGGCAAGATTTTGTGTAGAATCAGAGTATGAGTTATACCTGGGTGCTCCAGTATATTTATAGTAGTGTAGAGTGACCTTTCTTTGAGATAAGATAGTTATCTTATCTTATCCTTTGAGTGAAGTCATCTTATCTTTCAGGGGAACCGCCCTATCTTTCTAGGCTTTTGCTGCCTTTAGATTGGGTTGTGTTCCTTTATTTGGGCCTGTTTTGGGCTCCTATGGAGATTTGGCTGAACTCTTTGAGAAGAGGTCGGTGGTGACCGTCTTGAAGAAGTCGGTCACTCATGTCTTTAATCATCATGGGTTGCATAGCTCGACCCAGGGTATGAACAAATATAAAAAACAGTTATGCTGAAATAGCATTCAGTTAACAATAAGCATCAATGTATAGTAAACAAAATTAGTAATCCAACACTTATAATGAAAAAGAGAAAATAAAATGAAAATTAAACTAACTAACTAACTAACTAAAAGAAATGGTTACGGATGGTGTTTGGTAGTGTTGGATGATGGGTAAGAGGCAGAAAGAAAAGAGAAGAAGAGAGAAGAAGGAAAGAAATGGGGTGGTGAAATGGAATCAACGCGTACACGTGGGTCACGCATACGTGTGGGTAGAGTTGTGTCGCGGGCACAAAGTTAGCATGAAGTAGGCACAACTCTCGGGTTCAAGTATGGAAGGTGAAAATTTTACATCTACGCGTATGCGTGGGTGACGCGTGTGCGTGGATGGTCAAAAATGCTTGAGGCATGCGTACGCGTGGGTTGGTGCTCTATTTTTCAAAACTTTTTTCAAGTTCTTTCACCAAACCAAGCATTTCAAACCTCCAAACATCTACCAAAACACCCTAGAACCTTATTTAAACTACCAATTAAACTCCAGTAACAATACAAAACATGAAAATAAACTAATTTTATCAATATTTACAAAAGAGAAAAATGAAAAGATTTTACCATGGTGGAGTATCTCCCACCTAGCACTTTTATTTATTGTCCTTAAGTTGGACTTATGGGGAGCTCCTCATCAAGGTAGCTTGTGCTTGAATCCATCCTTGAACATCCACCAATGCTTGAGTCTCCAATAAGCTCTATTCTTCACAATCAACAACTCCAAGCTTTGATGGAGTTCTTCACAAACCATGAGCTCCCAAAATTGATTCACATCTTGTAATCAGGGATCCCACACTTTGTTTTCACACCGTCTTCAAGCCGATCATTATTATTCCATTTGGGTGGCAAGCAAGATAAATTCTCAATGAAGTGACCAAACATCTTTTTAGACCCATCTAATTGAGGACTAGACCAACCCTTGTATGTAACCCTTAAAGCATCAACCAAAATGAGCCTTGACTTGCAACGCCAACCACAAAACATCCTTCTTTTACGCTTCACCCCACAAAGTTTCCTAGGTTGACCATCCGTTTCAAGCAAGCCATATTCAAGTGGGATAATAAAGCTAATAGAGGTGAATTTCACCCACTCAAATGTAGGATTAGATGGTAACCTAGGCAAAGAAGCTCCCAAGGATCTTGGCAAAGCGCATTCAATTCCTATCCTCCTTTTTCTAAGGACCTCCACCTCTTCACAAGATTTCTCAATTTCAATCCTTTGTTCATTAATGTCATCTAACTCTTCTCCATCACTCAAATCATAAATGGGAGGATGAGAGAAATCTACTGGTGCACGAAATTGTGATCAATACTTTTCACAACTCAAATAATCCCCGGTAATGAATCCAAAAACTTGGTGTTCAATACCATGGCATAAACACAACTTCGCACAACTAACCAGCAAGTGCACTGGGTCATCCAAGTAATAAACCTTACGCGAGTAAGGGTCGATCCCACGGAGATTGTTGGTATGAAGCAAGCTATGGTCACCTTGTACATCTTAGTCAGGCAGACTCAAATGGGTATAGATGATATATGAATAAAACATAAAGATAAAGATAGAGATGCTTATGTATATCATTGGTGAGAGCTTCAGATAAGCGTATGAAGATGCTTGTCCCTTCCATCTCTCTGCTTTCCTACTGTCTTCATCCAATCCTTCTTACTCCTTTCCATGGCAAGCTTATGCAAGGGTTTCACCGTTGTCAATGGCTACCTCCCATCCTCTCAGTGGAAATGTTCAACGCACCCTGTCACGGCACGGCTATCCATCTGTCGGTTCTCGATCAGGCCGGAATAGAATCCAGTGATTCTTTTGTGTCTGTCACTAACGCCCCGCCTTCAGGAGTTTGAAGCACGTCACAGTCATTCAATCATTGAATCCTACTCAGAATACCACAGACAAGGTTAGACCTTCCGGATTCTCTTGAATGCCGCCATCAGTTCTTGCCTATACCACGAAGACTCTGATCTCACGGAATGGCTGGCTCGTTTGTCAGGCGAGCACTCGGTTGTCAGGCGATCAACCATGCATCGTGTATCAGGAATCCAAGAGATATTCACCCAATCTAAGGTAGAACGGAGGTGGTTGTCAGTCACACGTTCATAGGTGAGAATGATGATGAGTGTCACGGATCATCACATTCATCAAGTTGAAGAACAAGTGATATCTTGGACAAAGAACAAGCGGAATTGAATAGAAGAACAATAGTAATTGCATTAATACTCGAGGTACAGCAGAGCTCCACACCTTAATCTATGGTGTGTAGAAACTCCACCGTTGAAAATACATAAGAACAAGGTCTAGGCATGGCCGTGAGGCCAGCCTCCCAAAGTGATCAAAAGATCTAAAGAACAAAAGATTCCAAAGATCAGAAGATTAAAATACAATAGTAAAAGGTCCTACTTATAGAAAACTAGTAGCCTAAGGGTTACAAAGATGAGTAAATGACATAAAAATCCACTTCCGGGCCCACTTGGTGTGTGCTTGGGCTGAGCAATGAAGCAATTTCGTGTAGAGACTCTTCTTGGAGTTAAACGCCAGCTTTTATGCCAGTTTGGGCGTTTAACTCCCATTTTGGTGCCAGTTCCGGCGTTTAACGCTGGGAAATCTGAAGGTGACTTTGAACGCCAGTTTGGGCCATTAAATCTTGGGCAAAGTATGGACTATCATATATTGCTGGAAAGCCCAGGATGTCTACTTTCCAACGCCGTTGAGAGCGCGCCAATTGGGCTTCTGTAACTCCAGAAAATCCACTTCGAGTGCAGGGAGGTCAGAATCCAACAGCATCTGCAGTCATTTTCAGTCTCTGAATCAGATTTTTGCTCAGGTCCCTCAATTTCAGCCAGAAAATACCTGAAATCACAGAAAAACACACAAACTCATAGTAAAGTCCAGAAAAGTGAATTTTAACTAAAAACTAATAAAAATATACTAAAAACTAACTAGATCATACTAAAAACATACTAAAAACAATGCCAAAAAGCGTACAAATTATCCGCTCATCACAACACCAAACTTAAATTGTTGCTTGTCCCCAAGCAACTAAAAATCAAATAAGATAAAAAGAAGAGAATATGCAATGAACTCCAAAAACATCCATGAAGATCAGTATTAATTAGATGAGCGGGGCTTTTAGCTTTTTGCCTCTGAACAGTTTTGGCATCTCACTTTATCCTTTGAAATTCAGAATGATTGGCTTCTTTAGGAACTCAGAATCCAGATAGTGTTATTGATTCTCCTAGCTAAGTATGATGATTCTTGAACACAGCTACTTATTGAGTCTTGGCTGTGGCCCAAAGCACTCTGTCTTCCAGTATTACCACCGGATACATACATGCCACAGACACATAATTGGGTGAACCTTTTCAGATTGTGACTCAGCTTTGCTAGAGTCCCCAACTAGAGGTGTCTAGGGTTCTTAAGCACACTCTTTTTGCCTTGGATCACAACTTTATTTCTCTTTTTTTTTCGTTTTTTTTTGTATTCACTGCTTTTTCTTGCTTCAAGAATCATTTTTAATGATTTTTCAGATCCTCAGTAACATGTCTCCTTTTTCATCATTCTTTCAAGAGCCAACATTCATGAACCACAAATTCAAAAAAACATATGCACTGTTTAAGCATACATTCAGAAAACAAAAATATTGCCACTACATCAAAATAATTAAACTGTTATAAAATTCAAAATTCATGCAATTCTTTTTCTTTTTCAATTAAGAACAATTTTTTATTCAAGAAAGGTGATGGATTCATAGGACATTCATAACTTTAAGGCATAGACACTTAAGACACTAATGATCATAAGACACAAACATGGATAAACATAAGCATGAAAATTCGAAAAACAAGAAAATAAAGAACAAGGAGATTAAAGAACGGGTCCACCTTAGTGATGGCGGCTTGTTCTTCCTCTTGAAGATCTTATGGAGTGCTTGAGCTCCTCAATGTCTCTCCCTTGTCTTTGTTGCTCCTCTCTCATGATTCTTTGATCTTCTCTAATTTCATGGAGGAGGATGGAATGTTCTTGGTGCTCCACCCTTAGTTGCCCCATGTTGGAACTCAATTCTCCTAGGGAGGTGTTGATTTGCTCCCAATAGTCTTGTGGAGGAAAGTGCATCCCTTGAGGCATCTCAGGGATCTCATGATGAGAGGGGTCTCTTGTTTGCTCCATCCTTTTCTTAGTGATGGGCTTATCCTCATCAATGGGGGTGTCTCCCTCTATGTCAACTCTAACTGAATAACAGAGGTGACAAATGAGATGAGGAAAGGCTAACCTTGCCAAGGTAGAAGACTTGTCTGCCATCTTATAGAGTTCTTGGGCTATAACCTCATGAACTTCCACTTCTTCTCCAATCATGATGCTATGAATCATGATGGCCCGGTCTAGAGTAACTTCGGACCGGTTGCTAGTGGGAATGATTGAGCGTTGGATAAACTCCAACCATCCTCTAGCCACGGGCTTGAGGTCATGCCTTCATAGTTGAACCGGCTTCCCTCTTGAATCTCTCTTCCATTGGGCGCCCTCTTCACAAATGTCAGTGAGGACTTGGTCCAACCTTTGATCAAAGTTGACCCTTCTAGTGTAAGGATGTTCATCTCCTTGCATCATAGGCAAGTTGAATGCCAACCTTACATTTTCCGGACTAAAATCCAAGTATTTTCCCCGAACCATAGTAAGCCAATTCTTTGGATCCGGGTTCACACTTTGATCATGGTTCTTGGTGATCCATGCATTGGCATAGAACTCTTGAACCATTAAGATTCCGACTTGTTGAATGGGGTTGGTAAGAACTTCCCAACCTCTTCTTCGGATCTCATGTCGGATCTCCGGATATTCACCCTTTTTGAGTGAAAAAGGGACCTCGGGGATCACCTTCTTCAAGGCCACAACTTCATAGAAGTGGTCTTGATGCACCCTTGAGATGAATCTCTCCATCTCCCATGACTCGGAGGTGGAGGCTTTTGCCTTCCCTTTCCTCTTTCTAGAGGTTTCTCCGGCCTTGGATGCCATAAATGGTTATGGAAAAACGAAAAAGCAACGCTTTTACCACACCAAACTTAAAAGGTTTGCTCGTCCTCGAGCAAAAGAAGAAAGAAAAGAGTAGAAGAAGAAGAAATGAGGAAGAAGGGAATGGCTTTTGTGTTCGGCCAAAGAGGGTGAGAAGTGGTGTTTAGGTTGTGTGAAAATGAAGGGGTGAAGAAGGGTTTATATAGGAGAGGGGGGCTCATGGTTTGGTCATGTATGGGTGGGTTTCGGAGGGAAAGTGGTTTGAATTTGAAGGGTGAGGTAGGTGGGGTTTTGTGAAGGATGGATGTGAGTGGTGAAGAGAAGATGGGATTTGATAGGTGAAGGGTTTTTGGGGAAGAGGTATTGAGGTGATTGGTGAGTGGGGAAGAAGAGAGAGAGTGGTGGGGTTGGTGGGGATCCTGTGGGGTCCACAGATCCTGAGGTGTCAAGGAAAAGTCATCCCTGCACCAAATGGCATGCAAAATCACGTTTTGAGCCAATTCTGGCATTAAACGCCGGGCTGGTGCCCATTTCTGGCGTTTAACGCCAGGTTCTTGCCCTTTCCTGGCGTTTAACGCCAGTCTGGTGCCCCTTTCTGGCGTTAAACGCCCAGAATGGTGCCAGACTGGGCGTTAAACGCCCATCTGCTAACCTTACTGGCGTTTAAACGCCAGTAGGTTCTTCCTCCAGGGTGTGCTGTTTTTCTTCCTGTTTTTCATTCTGTTTTTGCTTCTTCAACTGATTTTGTGACTTCTCATGATCATCAACCTACAAAATAAAATAGAATAACAAAGATAAATATATAAAATATAACATTGGGTTGCCTCCCAACAAGCGCTTCTTTTAATGTCATTAGCTTGACAGATGGCTCTCATGGAACCTCACA
The DNA here is from genome assembly GCF_014773155.1 of Arachis stenosperma. Taxonomy (NCBI): domain Eukaryota; kingdom Viridiplantae; phylum Streptophyta; class Magnoliopsida; order Fabales; family Fabaceae; genus Arachis; species Arachis stenosperma. The sequence goes on along the minus strand of NC_080385.1, from coordinate 52,895,611 downwards.
TTTTCTCAGAGCAATGTTGGAACCTCCCAATACCAAACTTAGAGTTTGAATGTGGGGGTTCAACACCAAACTTAGAGTTTGGTTGTGGCCTCCCAACACCAAACTTAAAGTTTGACTGTGGGGGCTCTGCTTGACTCTGATTTGAGAGAAGCTCTTCATGCTTCCTCTCCATGGTGACAGAGGGATATCCTTGAGCCTTAAACACAAAGGATTCTTCATTCACTTGAATGATCAGTTCACCTCTATCAACATCAATCACAGCCTTTGCTGTGGCTAGGAAGGGTCTGCTAAGGATGATGGATTCATCCATGCACTTCCCAGTCTCTAGGACTATGAAATCAGCAGGGATGTAGTGGTCTTCAATCTTCACCAAAACATCCTCTACAAGTCCATGAGCTTGTTTTCTTGAGTTGTCTGCCATCTCTAATGAGATTCTTGTAGCTTGCACCTCAAAGATCCCTAGTTTCTCCATTACAGAGAGAGGCATGAGGCTTACACTAGACCCTAAGTCACACAGAGCCTTGTTGAAGGTCATGGTGCCTATGGTACAAGGTATGGAAAACTTCCCAGGGTCCTGCCTCTTTTGAGGTAATTTCTGCCTAGGCAAGTCATCCAATTCTTTGGTGAGCAAAGGGGGTTCATCCTCCCAAGTCTCATTTCCAAATAACTTGTCATTTAGCTTCATGATTGCTCCAAGGTATTTAGCAACTTGCTCTTCAGTGACATACTCATCCTCTTCAGAGGAAGAATACTCATCAGAGCTCATGAAAGGCAGAATTAAGTCCAATGGAATCTCTATGGTCTCATTTTGAGCCTCAGATTCCCATGGTTCCTCATTGGGGAACTCAGTGGAGGCTAGTGCACGCCCATTAAGGTCTCCCTCAGTGGCGTTCACTTCCTCTTCCTCCTCTCCAAATTCGGCCATATTGATGGCCTTGCACTCTCCTTTTGGATTTTCTTCTGTATTGCTTGGGAGAGTACTAGGAGGGAGTTCAGTAACTTTCTTGCTCAGCTGTCCCACTTGTGCCTCCAAATTCCTAATGGAGGACCTTGTTTCAGTCATGAAACTTTGAGTGGTTTTGATTAGATTAGAGACCATAGTTGCTAAGTCAGAGGGGTTCTGCTTAGAATTCTCTGTCTGTTGCTGAGAAGATGATGGAAAAGGCTTGCCATTGCTAAACCTGTTTCTTCCACCATTATTGTTGTTGAAACCTTGTTGAGGTCTCTATTGATCCTTCCATGAGAAATTTGGATGATTTCTCCATGAAGAATTATAGGTGTTTCCATAGGGTTCTCCTAGGTAATTCACCTCTTCCATTGAAGGGTTCTCAGGATCATAGGCTTCTTCTTCAGATGAAGCATCCTTAGTACTGCTTGGTGCATTTTGCATTCCAGACAGACTTTGAGAAATCAAATTGACTTGTTGAGTCAATATCTTGTTCTGAGCCAGAATGGCATTCAGAGTATCAATCTCAAGAACTCCTTTCTTCTGATTTGTCCCATTGTTCACAGGATTCCTTTCAGAAGTGTACATGAATTGGTTATTTGCAACCATTTCAATCAGCTCTTGAGCTTCTGTAGGCGTCTTCTTCAGATGAAGAGATCCTCCAGCAGAGCTATCCAAAGACATCTTGGATAGTTCAGAGAGACCATCATAGAAAATACCTATGATGCTCCATTCAGAAAGCATGTCAGAAGGACATTTTCTGATCAATTGTTTGTATCTTTCCCAAGCTTCATAGAGGGATTCTCCATCCTTCTGTCTGAAGGTTTGGACCTCCACTCTAAGCTTACTCAATTTTTGAGGTGGAAAGAACTTTGCCAAGAAGGCATTGACTAGCTTTTCCCATGAGTCCAGGCTTTCTTTAGGTTGTGAGTCCAACCATGTCCTAGCTCTGTCTCTTACAGCAAAAGGGAATAGCATAAGTCTGTAGACCTCAGGGTCAACCCCATTAGTCTTGACAGTGTCACAGATTTGCAGGAACTCAGCTAAGAACTGATGAGGATCTTCCAATGGAAGTCCATGGAACTTGCAATTCTGTTGCATTAGAGAAACTAATTGAGGCTTAAGCTCAAAGTTGTTTGCTCCAATGGCAGGGATAGAGATGCTTCTCCCATAGAAATCGGGAGTAGGTGCAGTAAAGTCACCCAGCACCTTCCTTGCATTGTTTGCATTGTTGTTGTTTTCGGCTGCCATGTCTTCTTCTTTGAAGATTTCTGTTAGGTCCTCTACAGAGAGTTGTGCCTTAGCTTCTCTTAGCTTTCGCTTCAAGGTCCTTTCAGGTTCAGGATCAGCTTCAACAAGAATGCCTTTGTCTTTGTTCCTGCTCATATGAAAGAGAAGAGAACAAGAAAATGTGGAATCCTCTATGTCACAGTATAGAGATTCCTTGAGGTGTCAGAGGAACAGAATAATAGAAGAAAGAGGTAGAAGAATTCGAACTTAGTGAGGTAGAGTTTGAATTGTGCATTGAGAAGGAGTGGTACTCCATAAATAGAAGGATGTGAGAAGAGAGGAAGAAATTTTCGAAAATTAATTAAAAATATTTTGAAAAACTTTAATTTGATTTTCGAAAACCAAGAGTGGGAAAGAAATCAAGTAATTTTTGAAAAAGATTTTGAAATTAGAGTTTAAAAAGATATGATTGAAAACTTCTTTGAAAAAGATGTGATTAAAAAGATATGATTGAAAAGTTATGGTTTTAAAAAAAAGATATGATTGAAATGATATGATTTGAAAACAATTTTAAAAAGATTTGATTTTAAAAATTAATGACTTGCCTAACAAGAAAAGATATGATTCAAACATTAAACCTTTCTCAACAGAAAAGGCAACATACTTGAAGTGTTCAATCAAATCATTAATTGTTAGCAAGTATCTTTGAGAAAGGAAAGAAATTGATTTTGAAAACATTTGATTGAAAAGATATGATTTGAAAAAGATTTGATTTTGAAAAACTTTGAAAACTTGAAAAAAAATTGATTTTGAAAATAAAATCCTCCCCCTTGTGCCATCCTGGCGTTAAACGCCTAGAATGGTGCACATTCTGGCGTTTAACGCCCAATGCACTACCTTTTTGGGCGTTAAACGCCCAACCAGGCACCCTGGCTGGCGTTTAAACGCCAGTCTGTCCTTCTTCACTGGGCGTTTTGAACGCCCAGCTTTTTCTGTGTAATTCCTCTGCTGCATGTTCTGAATCTTCAGTTCCCTGCACTATTGACTTGAAAATAGAACCAAGATCAAATAAACAATGCATGCAAGACACCAAACTTAAAATTAGACACTAGACTCAAACAAGAAACATAAAATATTTTTGGTTTTTTATGATTTTGAAATTTTTTTGTGTTTTTTCGAAAATTATATGGAAATAGAAAATAAAAGTTTCAGAATTCTTAATTTGGATTCCAGGAATCATTGCAATGCTAGTCTAAGACTTCGGTCCAGGAATTAGACATAGCTTCACAGCCAGCCAAGCTTTCAAAGAAAGCTTCGGTCCAAAACACTAGACATGGCCAATGGCCAGCCAAGCCTTAGCAGATCATTGCTCCAATAGCCAGATTGATAGAGATCAACAAGCTCTTGTGATGATCAGTTGAAACCTCGGTCCAATAAGATTAGACATGGCTTCTCAGCCAGCCAGACTTGAACAGATCATCATGAAACACTAGAATTCATTCTTAAGAACTCTGAAGAAAAATACCTAATCTAAGCAACAAGATGAACCGTCAGTTGTCCATACACAAAACAATCCCCGGCAACGGCGCCAAAAACTTGGTGCACGAAATTGTGATCAATACTTTTCACAACTCAAATAATCCCCGGTAATGAATCCAAAAACTTGGTGTTCAATACCATGGCATAAACATAACTTCGCACAACTAACCAGCAAGTGCACTGGGTCGTCCAAGTAATAAACCTTACGCGAGTAAGGGTCGATCCCACGGAGATTGTTGGTATGAAGCAAGCTATGGTCACCTTGTACATGTTAGTCAGGCAGACTCAAATGGGTATAGATGATATATGAATAAAACATAAAGATAAAGATAGAGATGCTTATGTATATCATTGGTGAGAGCTTCAGATAAGCGTATGAAGATGCTTGTCCCTTCCGTCTCTCTGCTTTCCTACTGTCTTCATCCAATCCTTCTTACTCCTTTCCATGGCAAGCTTATGCAAGGGTTTCACCGTTGTCAATGGCTACCTCCCATCCTCTCAGTGGAAATGTTCAACGCACCCTGTCACGGCACGGCTATCCATCTGTCGGTTCTCGATCAGGCCGGAATAGAATCCAGTGATTCTTTTGCGTCTGTCACTAACGCCCCGACTTTAGAAGTTTGAAGCACGTCACAGTCATTCAATCATTGAATCCTACTCAGAATACCACAGACAAGGTTAGACCTTCCGGATTCTCTTGAATGCCGCCATCAGTTCTTGCCTATACCACGAAGACTCTGATCTCACGGAATGGCTGGCTCGTTTGTCAGGCGAGCACTCGGTTGTCAGGCGATCAACCATGCATCGTGTATCAGGAATCCAAGAGATATTCACCCAATCTAAGGTAGAACGGAGGTGGTTGTCAGTCACACGTTCATAGGTGAGAATGATGATGAGTGTCACGGATCATCACATTCATCAAGTTGAAGAACAAGTGATATCTTGGACAAAGAACAAGCGGAATTGAATAGAAGAACAATAGTAATTGCATTAATACTCGAGGTACAGCAGAGCTCCACACCTTAATCTATGGTGTGTAGAAACTCCACCGTTGAAAATACATAAGAACAAGGTCTAGGCATGGCCGTGAGGCCAGCCTCCCAAAGTGATCAAAAGATCTAAAGAACAAAAGATTCCAAAGATCAGAAGATTAAAATACAATAGTAAAAGGTCCTACTTATAGAAAACTAGTAGCCTAAGGGTTACAAAGATGAGTAAATGACATAAAAATCCACTTCCGGGCCCACTTGGTGTGTGCTTGGGCTGAGCAATGAAGCAATTTCGTGTAGAGACTCTTCTTGGAGTTAAACGCCAGCTTTTATGCCAGTTTGGGCGTTTAACTCCCATTTTGGTGCCAGTTCCGGCGTTTAACGCTCGGAAATCTGAAGGTGACTTTGAACGCAGGTTTGGGCCATCAAATCTTGGGCAAAGTATGGACTATCATATATTGCTGGAAAGCCCAAGATGTCTACTTTCCAACGCCGTTGAGAGCGCGCCAATTGGGCTTCTGTAGCTCCAGAAAATCCACTTCAAGTGCAGGGAGGTCAGAATCCAACAGCATCTGCAGTCCTTTTCAGTCTCTGAATCAGATTTTTGCTCAGGTCCCTCAATTTCAGCCAGAAAATACCTGAAATCACAGAAAAACACACAAACTCATAGTAAAGTCCAGAAAAGTGAATTTTAACTAAAAACTAATAAAAATATACTAAAAACTAACTAGATCATACTAAAAACATACTAAAAACAATGCCAAAAAGCGTACAAATTATCCACTCATCATCTACCTCTACATTGCTTTCTATCTTGCCGGGAGAAGGTTCTTCAAGTTCAAAGGATTCACCACCAAGAAGGTTTGATGCTTGATCTTCATCAGCAAGAAAACTCAATTCTTGCTCCATTCCTTTCAAGTCTTCATATGGGATGTGCCTAGGAGGTTGTGTACATTCCTCCTCAACATCAACTTCAATCTTCTTGGAGAAGTTTTCTATAACTTTAGGTTCGCATGGACGTTCCGTATCTTCTAAATCCTCAATCACTTCTTCCTCTTCTTCAACAATCATAGGTTCCTCCAATTGTTCTAATACAAAGTAACATTCCTCATTTTTCACTGGATTTTCCAATCTCTCATTCTTGCTATGTTCTTCATTGGACTCTCCACATGTAGCCATGGGAGTTCCTTGAGTGTCCAAACGTTGGGAAGCTAACCGGTTTACCACCTCGTCCAAGGCGGCCAAGGATTCTAGTGCCTCCCTTTGCATTTCTCTTTGTTCTTGAAGTAATAAAGTGAGAGAATAATCAATTGGGGCTTGGGGTGAGTAGGATGGTTCATTATTTTAGAGGAAGGGGTCATAATAGGAAGGTGGTTGTTCTTGGTAGGGTTGTGGCGGTTCAACACTCTCCAATTTTTCCACTTATTGCACAACACACGCCATGGTTGCTTGAAGCCGGTCCATTATTTCCTTGAGGTGATCTCTTGATTCTTGTTCCACATTACAAGTGATGAGCGGATATTTTATACGCTTTTTGGGGGTAATTTCATGTAGATTTTAGTATGTTTTAATTAGTTTTTAGTTAAATTTTATTAGCTTTTAGGCAAAAATCATATTTCTGGACTTTACTATGAGTTTGGGTATTTTTCTGTGATTTCAGGTATTTTCTGGCTGAAATTGAGGGAGCTGAGCAAAAATCTGAGTTAGGCTGAAAAAGGACTGCTGATGCTGTTGGATCGTGACCTCCCTGCACTCGAAATGGATTTTCTGGAGCTACAAGAGTCCAATTGGCGCGCTCTCAACGGCGTTGGAAAGTAGACATCCAGGGCTTTCCAGAAATATATAATAGTTCATTCTTTTCGCTAAGAAAGATGACGTAACTTGGCATTGAACATCAAGTACATGCTGCTGTCTGGAGTTAAACGCCAGAAACACGTCATGATCCAGAGTTGAACGCCCAAAACACATTATAACTTGGAGTTCAACTCCAAGAAAAGCCTCAGCTCGTGGATAGCTTTAGTCTCAACCCCAGCACACACCAAGTGGGCCCCAGAAGTGGATTTCTGCACCAATTATCTTAGTCTACTCATATTCTGTAAACCTAGGTTACTAGTTTACTATTTAAACAACTTTTAGAGACTTATTTTGTACCTCATGACATTTTCAGATCTGAATTTTATACACTTTGACGGCATGAGTCTCTAAACTCCATTGTTGGGGGTGAGGAGCTCTGCAGCGTCTCAATGAATTAATGCAATTGTTTCTATTTCACTCAAACGTGTGTATGGTCCGATCTAAGATGTTTATTCGCGCTTAATTATGAAGGAGGTGATGATCCGTGACACTCATCACCTCCCTCAATCCATGAACGTGTGCCTGACAAACACCTCCGTTCTACATCAGACTGAATGAGCTTCTCTTAGATTCCTTAATCAGAATCTCCGCGGTATAAGCTAGAATTGATGGCGGCCACTCTTGAGAATCCGGAAGGTCTAACCTTGTCTGTGGTATTCCGAGTAGGATTCAAGGATTGAATGGCTGTGACGCGCTTCAAACTCGCGATTGCTGGGCGTGATGACAAACGCAAAAGGATCAATGGATCCTATTCCAACATGATCGAGAACCAACAGCTGATTAGCCGTGCTGTGACAGAGCACCTGGACCGTTTTCACTGAGAGGATGGGAGATAGCCACTGACAATGGTGACACCCTACATACAGCTTGCCTTAGACGTGCTTTACAAACAATTGAGTTGAATATTACATTGCAGAAATTCAGAGGATAAAGCATCTCCAAAACTCTAACATATTTCTCATTACTGCACAACAAGTAACGATTTTATTCTCTTTTATTTTTCCAATCTAATAATTCCAACTGATAATTTTAATTAATATCTTGACTAAGATTAATAAAATAAACATAGCTTGCTTCAAACCAATAATCTCCGTGGGATCGACCCTTACTCACGTAAGGTATTACTTGGACGACCCAGTGCACTTGCTGGTTAGTTGTACGGATTGCAAATTCGTGCACCAAGTTTTTGGCGCCGTTGCCGGGGATTATTCAAGTTTGAACAACTAAAGGTTTATTTTGTTGCTTAGATTAGGAAGAATTTATCCTCTTTTCACTAGAATTGCATCTTTTATTATCACTTTTTTTTTAAAAAAAAATTTCAAAAATATTATTTTTCTTTATCAATTTTTAATTTTTTCGTGAGTTTAGTATCTTGTTCAAAGTTTGGTGTTAATTGCATATTTTATATTTTTCTTTAAATTTTCGAGTTGCATGTTCTTGTTTTTCCTTGATCTTCAAATTGTTTTTGTCAATTTTTCTTGTTTGATCTTTAGTTTTTCTTGTTCTGTGTCTTTTCTTGTTTTTCTTGTGCTTTTTCAAAACATTAGTTTTCAAAAATTTATTTTATCCATAAAAATAATACATCCTTAAAATACATTACATTTTTAACTTAGTTGGTTATAGCGTTGGCTTATGTTCTTGGCAATTGGGCACCTTCTTTTTAAATCCTTTTTCAAAAATAATTTTTCTTGATTTAATCTTGTGCCAAACTTTAAGTTTGGTGTTTTCTTGTTAATCTTTTCATAATTTTCGAAAATTTTATTAAAGTTTTCTAAAAATTTTAAGTTTGGTATTTTTCCTTTTGTTCTTGGTGTTCTTGTGAATCTTCAAGGTGTTCTTGAGTTCTTCTTGTGTTTTGATCTTAAAATTTTTAAGTTTGGTGTTCCTTGGTGTTTTCCCTCCAAAATTTTCGAAAATAAGGAGCATTAGATCTAAAAATTTTAAGTCTTGTGTATTTTATGTATTTTTCTCTTTCATCATAAAATTCAAAATTCAAAAAAAATTATCTTTTCTAACTAATTTTAAAACTACATTTTCGAAATTTTTTATATAAAATTTATATTTCAATTTCAAAATTTTTCGAAAAATTTTCACAAAATATTTTCAAATTTTTTTTATATATTTCGTTTTTATTTATTCCACTTCTATAAAATAAATAATATCAACATACATATCATCTCCCTTGTTTCATCATGGAATTAAGTGGAAATGAACAGTCCAGGAGGACTCTGGGGTCATATGCTAACCCCACTACTGCTTCATATGGGAGTAGTATCTGTATAGCCTCCATTGGAGTTAGTAGCTTTGAGTTGAATCCTCAGCTCATTATCATGGTGCAGCAAAACTGCCAGTATTCCGGTCTTCCATAGGAAGAACCTACAGAGTTTCTGGCACAATTTTTACAAATTGCTGACACAGTACATGATAAGGAAGTAGATCAGGATGTCTACAGATTATTACTGTTCCCATTTGCTGTAAAAGATCAAGCTAAGAGGTGGTTAAATAACCAACCTAAGAACAGCATAAAAACATGGAAACAGCTGTCAGAAAAATTCCTGAATCACTATTTCCCTCCAAAACGGATGACACAGCTAAGGCTAAGCATCCAAGGCTTCAAACAAGGAGATAATGAATCCCTTTATGATGCTTGGGAGAGATACAGAGAGATGCTAAGAAAATGCCCCTCTGAAATATTTTCAGAATGGGTGTAAATAGACATCTTCTACTATGGGCTTATAGAAAAAGCTCAGACTTCTCTAGACCACTCAGCTGGTGGATCTATACATATGAGAAAAACAATTGAAGAAGCTCAAGAGCTTATTGATACAGTTGCCAGAAATCAGCATCTGTACCTAAGCAGTGAATCTTCCATGAAAGAGGAAGCTAAAACAGTAACTGCTGAACTCAGTCCTGTAGATCAGGCTACTGAATTCAATCAGCAATTAGACTTTCTAACTCAGCAGCTAGCCAAATTCAAGGAAATGCTACAGGAAACAAGAATGGCTAACAGGAATATGGAAGTACAGTTAAAGCAAACAGAAAAGCAATTGTCAAAACAAATAGCAGAAGAATGCCAAGCAGTTCAATTAAGAAGTGGGAAAACATTAAATACCTCACTTCAAAGCAGCAGGAAGCTAAGAAATGAACAAATGGCTACTCAAAATCCCTCTGAGGACAATCAGAGCCCAGAGAGGAATAAGGCTGGCGCTGAACGCCCAGACCATGCTCATTCCTGGCGTTCAACGCCAGAAACAAACATGAATCCGGCGTTGAACGCCCAAAGGGAGCACAGTTCTGGCGTTCAGACGCCAGTAACAGATAAGGAGTTGGCGTTTAACGCCACTCCAGCTTCCACCCCTGGCATTCAAATGCCAGTGGGGGATCAGTCACATACAAGTGCTGATAACAACCCTTCTAAAAAGGCTTCCCAACCCACTTCTGTAGGTAACAAACCTGCAGTAACTAAGGTTGAGGAATATAAAGCCAAAATGCCTTATCCTCAAAAACTCCGCCAAGTGGAACAGGATAAGCAATTTGCCCACTTTGCAGACTATCTTAGGACTCTTGAAATAAAGATTCCGTTTGAAGTAGCACTTGAGCAAATACCCTCTTATGCTAAGTTCATGAAAGAGATCTTAAGTCATAAGAAGGATTGGAGGGAAACTGAAAAAATTTACCTCACTGAAGAATGCAGTGCAGTCATTCTGAAAAGCTTACCTGAGAAGCTTAAAGATCCTGGGAGCTTTATGATACCATGCACATTAGAGGGTACTTGTACCAAGCAAGCTCTATGTGATCTTGGGGCAAGTATCAACCTAATACCTGCATCTACTATCAGAAAGCTTGGTTTAACTGAAGAAATCAAACCAACCAGGATATGTCTTGAACTTGCTGATGGCTCCATTAAATACCCATCAGGCGTGATTGAAGACATGATTGTCAAGGTTGGGCCATTTGCCTTTCCTACTGACTTTGTGGTGCTGGAAATGGAAGAGCACAAGAGTGCAACTCTCATTCTAGGAAGACCTTTCCTAGCAACTGGCCGAACCCTCATTGACGTCCAAAAAGGGGAAGTAACCCTGAGAGTCAATGAGGAGGAGTTCAAGTTGAATGTTGCCAAAGCCATGCAATATCCAGACACCCCAGATGACTGCATGAGTATTGATATCATTGATTCTCTGGTAAGAGAGGTCAATATGGCTGAGAGTCTCAAATCAGAGCTAGAGGACATCTTTAAAGATGTTCTGCCTGATTTGGAGGAATCAGAGAGAATAATAGAACCTCTGAAAATCCCTCAGGAAGAGGAGAAACCTCCCAAACCTGAGCTCAAACCATTACCACCATCCCTGAAATATGCATTTCTAGGAGAAGGTGATACCTTTCCTATAATCATAAGCTCTACCTTAGAGCCACAGGAAGAGGAAGCACTAATTCAAGTGCTAAGGACACACAAGACAGCTCTTGGGTGGTCCATCAGTGATCTTAAGGGCATTAGCCCAGCCAGATGCATGCACAAGATCCTATTGGAGGGTGACGCCAAGCCAGTGGTCCAACCACAAAGGCGGCTGAATCCAGCCATGAAGGAAGTTGTGCAGAAGGAGGTCACTAAATTACTAGAGGCTGGGATTATTTATCCTATTTCTGACAGCCCCTGGGTAAGCCTTGTCCAAGTCGTCCCTAAGAAAGGAGGCATGACAGTGGTTCATAATGAAAAAAATGAACTGGTTCCTACAAGAACAGTTACAGGGTGGCGTATGTGTATTGATTATAGAAGGCTCAATACAGCCACCAGAAAGGATCATTTTCCTTTACCATTCATAGACCAGATGCTAGAAAGACTAGCAGGTCATGAATACTACTGCTTCCTGGATGGATATTCAGGTTATAATCAAATTGCAGTAGACCCCCAAGATCAAGAGAAAACGGCATTCACATGCCCATCTGGAGTATTTGCATACAGAAGGATGCCATTTGGCTTGTGCAATGCACCTGCAACCTTTCAAAGGTGCATGCTCTCTATCTTCTCTGATATGGTAGAGAAGTTTCTGGAAGTCTTCATGGATGACTTTTCAGTATTTGGAGACTCATTCAGCTCCTGCCTTAACCATTTAGCACTTGTTCTGAAAAGATGCCAAGAGACCAACCTAGTTTTAAACTGGGAAAAATGTCACTTTATGGTGACTGAAGGGATTGTCCTTGGGCATAAAATTTCAAACAAGGGAATAGAGGTGGATCAAGCTAAAGTTGAAGTAATTGAAAAATTACCACCACCTGCCAATGTTAAGGCAATCAGAAGCTTTCTGGGGCATGCAGGATTCTATAGGAGGTTTATAAAGGATTTTTCAAAAATTGCAAAACCTCTGAGCAATCTGCTAGCTGCTAACATGCCATTTGTGTTTGACACAAAGTGTCTGCAGGCGTTTGAGACCCTGAAAGCTAAGCTGGTAACATCACCAGTTATTTCTGCACCAGACTGGACATTACCCTTTGAACTAATGTGTGATGCCAATGACCATACCATTGGTGCAGTATTAGGACAGAGGCATAACAAGCTTCTGCATGTCATTTATTATGCTAGTAGTGTTTTAAATGATGCCCAAAAAAATTACACAACCACAGAAAAAGAATTACTTGCAGTGGTTTATGCCATTGACAAGTTTAGATCCTACTTAGTAGGATCAAAAGTGATTGTGTACACTGACCATGCTGCTCTTAAATATCTACTCACAAAGCAGGATTCAAAGCCCAGGCTCATAAGATGGGTATTGCTTCTGCAAGAGTTTGATATAGAAATAAGAGACAGAAAAGGAACAGAGAATCAAGTAGCTGATCACCTGTCCCGGATAGAACCAGTAGCAGGAGCATCCCTCCCTCCTACTGAGATCTCTGAAACCTTTCCGGATGAGCAATTGTTTGCTGTTCAGGAAGCTCTGTGGTTTGCAGACATTGCAAACTATAAGACACAAGGTTCTCCTTTTGTAACAATGGAGAGGAAGCATGAAAAGCTTCTCTCACTGCAGAGTCAACCAAGCCCCCACAGTCCAACTCTAAGTTTGGTGTTGGGAGGCCACAACCAAACTCTAAGTTTGGCGTTGAACCCCCACTTTCAAACTCTAAGTTTGATGTTGGGAGATCCCTACCTTGCTCTGATTATCTGTGAGACTCCATGAGAGCTCACTGTCCAGCTAAGGACAATAAAGAAGCGCTTGCTGGGAGGCAACCCAGCCAATCACAAAATTTAATTTTATTCGTTTTGATTAATTAATTGATTTTTATAGGTATATGTCAAAGTATCTTCAAGGTAAAATAGCAATTGATTGGATTCACAGAGTTACAAGGGAATTTGGAAGCTCACTGGCGTGAAAAAGCCAGTAAGAAACATTTTGGGCGTTGAACGCCCAAAAGAAGCACCCACTGGGCGTTCAACGCCAGTAAGGGTAGCCATCTGGGCGTTCAACGCCAGAAAGAAGCAACAGCTGGGCGTTGAACGCCCAGAAGAAGCAGCAATTGGGCGTTAAACACCCAAAACATGCAGCATTTGGGCGTTTAACGCCAGGATGGTGGGGAGGAGGTAAAATTCGTTTTTCTTCACAAATTTTCTAATTTTTATGTTTCAATTCATGATTTCTTGCATAAACATGTTTCCAAATATCATCCTTCAATTTCAAAAATTTTAATCCTAATTTCTAAGAACCCTAATTTCTAAAATCCCTTGTTCGAAAATATTACATGCATCTTAATCCATAAAAACAAATTGTTTTCCAATCCAATCCAACTCTTTTTTTTTAAAGTTCTTCAACACTTAATTATCTTCTAAAATCTTTTTCAAATTAAAAATTCAGATTTATTTTTAAATATCATTCATATCTTTTTAAATTATATCTTTTTCTTATCATATTTATCTTTTATAAATCATATCTTTTATCTTATATCTTTTTTTTCCAAATCTTTTTCAAATCATCATATCTTTTGAATTTCGAAATTGCCTCTCCCCCTATTCCTCTCTTATCCTTTCTTTTGCTTGAGGACAAGCAAACCTCTAAGTTTGGTGTGATTTGCCATGATCATTGAGCTAAAACTCATCAAGATCATGGCACCTAAGGAAACAGGAAGAGCAAGGATGTAACTTGAAGGAACTGAAGCGTCAAAAATTATATCTTGAAGGACCAAGCACCCCACAGACTAGAGGAACATCCACTTCCCAAAATAAAGGTCGTTGAGTTCTAATCTTTGCCTTAACTCTGTGATAACTGTTCTTATTAGAAATTTACCTTAGAAGTTATATATTAGTAGTAGTAATTAGTATCTCTACTTTGATTTTAATTCCAATTAAGTTATAATTTATTTTTCTCATCATCATCAAACATGAATAAAATAGTAGATTTTTAGAATAAAGAAGCAATATTTTTTTCGAGTTCTTAATAAGAAAAATTCTAATTATTTATATGTGGTGGCAATACTTTTTGTCTTCTGAATGAATGCCTGAACAGTGCATATTTTTTATATTGAATTTTATGAATGTTAAAATTATTGGCTCCTGAAAGAATGATGAACAAGAGAAATGTTTTTGATGATCTGAAAAATCACAAAATTGATTCTTGAAGCAAGAAAAAGCAGTGAAAAACAAGCTTCCAAAAAAAAAACAAAAGAGGTAGAAAAAGCCAATAGCCCTTTAAATCAAAAGGCAAGGGTGAAAAGGATCCAAGGCTTTGAGCATCAATGGATAGGAGGGCCCAAGGAAATAAATCCAGGCTTAAGCGGCTAAATCAAGCTGTCCCTAACCATGTGCTTGTGGCATGCAGGTCCAAGTGAAAAGCTTGAGACTGATTGGTTAAAGTCGTGATCCAAAGCAAAAGAGTGTGCTTAAGAACTCTGGACACCTCTAATTGGGGACTTGAGCAAAGCTAAGTCACAATCTGAAAAGGTTCACCCAGTTATGTGTCTGTGGCATTTATGTATCCGGTGGTAATACTGGAAAACAAAGTGCTTAGGGCCACGGCCAAGACTCATAAAGTAGCTGTGTTCAAGAATCAACATACTAAACTAGGAGAATCAATAATACTATCTGAATTCTGAGTTCCTATGGATGCCAATCATTCTGAATTTCAAAGGATAAAGTGAGATGCCAAAACTGTTCAGAAGCAAAAAGCTACTAGCCCCGCTCATCCAATTAGAATTTGAGCTTCACTTAAAACTCTGAGATATTATTGCTTCTTGATTTCTTTTCATCCTATTTTATTTATCTAATTGCTTGAGGACAAGCAACAGTTTAAGTTTGGTGTTGTGATGAGCGGATATTTTATTCGCTTTTTGGGGGTAATTTCATGTAGATTTTAGTATGTTTTAATTAGTTTTTAGTTAAATTTTATTAGCTTTTAGGCAAAAATCATATTTTTGGACTTTACTATGAGTTTGTGTATTTTTCTGTGATTTCAGGTATTTTCTGGCTGAAATTGAGGGAGCTGAGCAAAAATCTGAGTTAGGCTTAAAAAGGACTGCTGATGCTGTTGGATCCTGACCTCCCTGCACTCAAAATGGATTTTCTGGAGCTACAGGAGTTCAATTGGCACGCTCTTAACGGCGTTGGAAAGTAGACATCCAGGGCTTTCCATCAATATATAATAGTCTATACTTTGCGCTAAGAAAGACGACGTAACTTGGCGTTGAACGTCAAGTACATGCTGCTGTCTGGAGTTAAACGCCAGAAACACGTCATGATCCAGAGTTGAACGCCCAAAACACATTATAACTTGGAGTTCAACTCCAAGAAAAGCCTCAGCTCGTGGATAGCTTTAGTCTCAACCCCAGCACACACCAAGTGGGCCCCAGAAGTGGATTTCTGCACCAATTATCTTAGTCTACTCATATTCTGTAAACCTAGGTTACTAGTTTACTATTTAAACAACTTTTAGAGACTTATTTTGTACCTCATGACATTTTCAGATCTGAATTTTATACACTTTGACGGCATGAGTCTCTAAACTCCATTGTTGGGGGTGAGGAGCTCTGCAGCGTCTCGATGAATTAATGCAATTGTTTCTATTTCACTCAAACGTGTGTATGGTCCGATCTAAGATGTTTATTCGCGCTTAATTATGAAGGAGGTGATGATCCGTGACACTCATCACCTCCCTCAATCCATGAACGTGTGCCTGACAAACACCTCCGTTCTACATCAGACTGAATGAGCTTCTCTTAGATTCCTTAATCAGAATCTCCGCGTATAAGCTAGAATTGATGGCGGCCACTCTTGAGAATCCGGAAGGTCTAACCTTGTCTGTGGTATTCCGAGTAGGATTCAAGGATTGAATGGCTGTGACGCGCTTCAAACTCGCGATTGCTGGGCGTGATGACAAACGCAAAAGGATCAATGGATCCTATTCCAACATGATCGAGAACCAACAGCTGATTAGCCGTGCTGTGACAGAGCACCTGGACCGTTTTCACTGAGAGGATGGGAGATAGCCACTGACAATGGTGACACCCTACATACAGCTTGCCTTAGACGTGCTTTACAAACAATTGAGTTGAATATTACATTGCAGAAATTCAGAGGATAAAGCATCTCCAAAACTCCAACATATTTCTCATTACTGCACAACAAGTAACGATTTTATTCTCTTTTATTTTTCCAATCTAATAATTCCAACTGATAATTTTAATTAATATCTTGACTAAGATTAATAAAATAAACATAGCTTGCTTCAAACCAATAATCTCCGTGGGATCGACCCTTACTCACGTAAGGTATTACTTGGACGACCCAGTGCACTTGCTGGTTAGTTGTACGGATTGCAAATTCGTGCACCAACAAGCATAAGTAAGATCATATTGCTCTTGGATCAATGGACATGAATATTCTTCTATGGGAGGTTGTGGTTGAAAGTAAAATTCATCTTGTGAGTGAAAATTTGCATACATTAGAGGTGGTTCATCTTGGTAATAGTATGAAGGAGGTGGTTCTTGGAAGTGTTGAGGTTGGAATGGTGGTTGTTCTATATGTGGTTCATATGGCTCATATGATTGTTGGTATGGTGGGTAGGGGTTAGGGTCATATGAAGGGGTTTGGTAAGAAGGGGCTTGTGAGTATGGTTGAGGGTTATGTTGTGGAGGGGGTTCATAGGCATATGATGGTGGTGATAGTCACAAGGAAATTCACCATAGCCATTGAATTGACATGCATTAGGATGGGAATTATACTTATAGTTAAATTGCGAGGTATATTTTTTTTTTTTTTGTTTGAAAACATTTGGGTTAATAGACGGAATCATACATAATCAATTCACAACTGATAACAGATAAAACAGTTATAAACAACTACACATAAATACATCAGAAGCAGTCAACAACATTCAGTGATCCAACTTTTATTTAAGTACAGACTTTTAGTTAGAACACCCCTAGATATAGCTAGATAATAACTATATACATATATATACATACAACATCCCAGGTCCTGACCTATTCAAGAGATCCCTAAGCTGGCACCCAGGCTAGCCTAGACTGTATACTCACCTAGTCCTTCTAAATTACTAAAGCGAGGGAAAGTACGGTCTAAGTATTCAAAACTCAAGTCAGGTGGAACATCACCAAAAGGTAGAACATTGTCTGCTACTCCTCTGCACGATCAGACATTGCCATAGAACGTCCCTTTGGTACCACATCAAGTAGCCACACAATGGGAATCTCGTACACAGGATTTAGGCTAAGGTGCACATACGAACGGGGTGCAGACGTTGGCTGGTCTCACAGTATATACATATAAACAGAGAACGATATTCACCCTAGACTCAAAAGACTATCTATAGCAGAATCCTCTTTGCAGAACCATCATCAACGAACTACGGTAAGGTACTCTTACTTCCATCTGAAGGGGGAAGGGAGAGAGAAGGGGTAAGAACTGGGGAGTTCTTAGTAGGGTCGGGGTTATTAGTTACGTTCATTAATTCTATGTTGTTTAGGAGACTATTAGCAGAATACAAAGAAGCAGTAATTAGAAAACACAGATAAGTAGAGAAGATAGAGAAAACAGATAGCAGAACACAAACAGAAGAATACAAGAAAATAACACAAGCACAGAGAATGGAATACAAACAAGGAAAGCATACATTCATACCACAATCATAACAAAGGAAATGCGCAACCAAGTATGATGCATGTCTAGCCCTAGCGCAGGTAATGAGCTCATCTGTCGGTTACATACCCGCTCCCGACGTTACCCAGCAACCTCTGTCTGGATAAGGCTTTCCTGTTGACAATATCCACTGCAAGCAACCTTTGTCTTGCAGGGCGAAACTTATTAGCCGATATACGCCCAACGGACTCACTGTAAGCAACCTCTGTCTTACAGGAGCAACAACATACTCACTGTAAGCAACCTCTGTCTTACAGGAGCAACAACACACTCACTGTAAGCAACCTCTATTTTACAGGAGCACATTCATCTTGATACCTCTGTAAGCAACCTCTGTCTTACAGCAAAGCATTATAGCAAGGTATCCCAGGAAAGCGTTCTCAGTGGTCGTACCACCATCTATCTGACTGCCTCTCTGCAACAGATTCTTACATAATCATTCTCATTATCATCATTCATTAACATTCTCATTATTCATCATCACTTTCACATTCTTATGCTGTACCTCTTTCTTTCTCTGTTCAATCATGCTATACAAACACTACAGCTTTTACTTTTACAACATCTTAACTCAAACCATTTCTCTTTGTCACATTACTCTCTTCTCTGTGTCTTTTTACTTTGCTCAGATTACTCTTTTCTCTATATCCCTCTATTCTGCTCTGGTTACTCTATTCTCTGTGTTTCTTTACTCTGCTCTGGTTTCTCTGCTTAACATATGTATTTAAAGCTTATGTAAATTTCGGTATGAATAGTTAGCCTGTCCCAAGTATAGGTTCATTAAGTCTATACTGAAACAGTTTAACTTTTCATATAATACTTAACCCTAGTCGCAACTCAAGGACTAACTATGTTGCCCTTGTTCGTTTACTAATTCTATCTGTTTTTCTGTCATTAAAACATTACAGACTTTTTCTTCGATTTTTATCTTTTCTTTGACTTTTTATCTTTTCTTTATCTTTGCCTCACTAACATGTTATTACCACTCCCTAAGTGTTTTATGAAGGTAATTATGAGATTCTGCACTTAAAGTTGTCTTTCTAAAGCTTTTACAGAAAACTGCCTTTTCTGCATTATTTTATTATTTTTTATTAAAATATTATTTTTAATTAAATATTATTATTTAATATTTTATTATTATTTATTATTTTATTAATATATTTTCAAAAATTAACTTTACTTTAATCTTTAACCTTTAAAATTCACTTTTTACCACCCGTAACTTTTAATATTTCTACTTTTACCACCCTAACTTTCGGAAATTACAAAATAACCCCTCAAACACCAAAATAATTACTTCCTTGCCCTTTTATGAATCAAAAAGGTGTTCTTCATTGTTCTTCACCACACTCAAAGTGTTTTTCGTGTTCTTCATAAATTCTTCAGATTCTTTCTCTGTTTTTACCCATTTTTCAGTCTTTTCAACAACCGATTTTTACTATAATTCATAATAAATTAGCAGCCACTAAAACCCCATCTTTTCTACATGATTTCAACACAAATTGAACCTCAATTTAAGCTTAGGGTTTCGTTTTTCCCAGCTGCCCAAGAACATGAACTTTAAAGCTTAAATTTCATCAAATTTCATCAGAATTTCACCAAATTTTCACCAAGAATCAATCATATATGCAACCAATTTTTAGCACAACCAAATAATACAACATTCACACATCTCAAACACAAATAATCAAGATTAATTTCGTGACACCCTACCTGGTTTTGCTGCTCCTAATTCGGTTAAACTTTCAGGTGGTCCTTAAGCACTTTTTCCTCCTAAATCACATTAAGAACAACTTTAAATCCAAAAACTCTCAACTGACCAAATCTCACTCAGTATGTTAGGAAGAGATATATCACCTTAGACTTGCTGGAAATTCACGTTTCTTGGCCCTCAAGTCAAGTTAAGCATGATTCCTAAGGAAAAACATCAAGAAAACACATGTTTACATGGTTTTCCTTGAAAACCGAATTGAAGAGGGAGGGAGACAGCCATCTCACCTTATTTCCAGCCTTGATAAGTCACATGGTTATGTAGAGGAAGAAGAGAGGATCACTTTGGTGAAATCGGAGTTTTGATTTGAGTTTTGGTTCAGAAGAAATCAAGCTTTGAAGATTAAGTGTTCATGAAAGTTTCTCTCTTTTCTCTCTTGTTATTTTCGGCCAAAATGATGAAATGAGACAGCCTTGGAGGTCTTGGGGGTGTAAGGTGAGTTGTGATTGGTTGGCTTGGAGGTGGATTAAAATAATATTAAAATATCTCAGGTGTATAACAACTAAAACTAGGTGTATCGGAACACTTGTAAAAACATCTCTAAAAATTATTTTCTGAGCTACTAGCATAAATGAAACTAGTAACATATTTATTATGAGAATAAAACATGTATAATGAGGCCTTAGCATTGCTAAATTCATCAGAGAGTGCTGGTGCTAAGCTGCACCAGTAAACCGTAAACCCGGTTAAACCGATTTTCTGTTTTTAACAAAAACAGACCAGGTAACCTTATAATATCATTCAAGCATTTTCTAATACTAATATAATGATAGTATTATACTATTATCTTTCTTCTCTCATGAATCGAGTTCGGTTCGTCAAACTGAGACTATTTACGAAAATCAAAATCAAAACTGCCAACCGATACAGTTCAAAAACTAGGTTCTTTGCGATTGCGTTATTGAGCTTGCCTCAAAAGAGGTTTTGGCTTAAAGATGTCATAATGACAATGAGGATTGAGATGCTTGATGATATATAATAGGTCTTCCCTTTACTGATCTTCCGGAGAAATCCATGTCTTCAGAAAAGATCTCGCGTACTCGAAAAACAGAGTTGTTACAGGTAACCCTCGGAACATTGGCGCCGTTGTCGGGGAACCTAGAAGTCATCCTATCATCATGGCAGACAACCTTGACAATGACTACGACTCTGATCTAGAGGACAAGATGCCGCACAAGAACATGGACGCCACATCAAATTAAAGGATACTCCTCAACTAAACAAAGATAAGAGTCCGCCAAATGCAGAAATCCTAGAGGCACTTCAGGCTCAACAAGAACGTCTTAAACAACTCGAAAAAGAAGCCAAGTATCAACAAGAAGCCGAGAAGGACCTCAGAAGGGAAACTAGGTGACGCAAAGAGCTGGAAGACAAACTATTACAGCTTGAAGCATATCTAAAAAAGACTACTCAATCCAATCACGAGGGTAATCCCTACAAGGATCAAGACCCGTTCACCAAAGAGATTATGAAAGCCAAAGTCCCAAAAGACTTCAAAGCTCCCGACATGACCTCGTATGACGGCACATCAGATCCAAGCCATCATCTCAGTAATTTCAGAAGCAGAATATATCTCACCGATGCCTCGGATGCAATCCGGTGCAAAGCCTTCCCAACTACCTTAACCAAAATGGCAATTAAGTGGTTCGACAGCCTACCCCCAAGGTCTATCTCAAGCTTTGATGACTTAGCGGGAAAGTTCCTTGCTAGATACTCCATCTAGAAGGACAAAGCCAAGCACGCCCCAAACTTGTTAGGGATCAAGCAAGGAGATCGGGAAAGTCTTCGCAACTACATGAAAAGATTCAACAAAACATGTCTGGACATACAAAGTTTGCCAACTGAAGCAGCCATTATGGGTCTCATCAATGGCCTACAAGAGGGGCCTTTTAGTCATTCCATATCAAAGAAACATCCTACATCTCTTAATGAAGTAAAAGAATGAGTAGAAAAGTACATCAACATGGAGGAAAACTCTCGACTAGGAGAGACCTCAAAATCTAGATCCTTTTACTCCTCCCGAGATAAGGATAAAGAGTCCAAGAAAAAAGAAGATCAGCATGGAGAGAAGATCAAGAAATACCATAATTACACCCCCTCTCTGGGTGTCTCTTGTGTAAGTATACCGAGAAATACGCCATACTGAAAAAATCCCACCACCTTGCCCACTTAAAAGCAAAAAGGGAGGAGGAAATCGGACGAAATACTGCGAATACCATCGAATCTATGGACATCCCAACAATGAATACTTCCACTTGAAGAATGTCATAGAGAAATTGGTAAGAGAAGGGAGACTAGATCTGTACCTAGCCAGTAAGACAGTTGTGCCCAGAAAAAGTAGAAGAGACGAAGAGGTCGGACAAACAAAATGACCACCTTGTACCCCAGAGAGACATGTTCACATGATACATGGAGGATTTGCGGGAGGAGGAATCACTAAATCATCTCACAAAAGACACCTCAAAGAAGTATATCACATCGAGGGAGGAGAAGGAGCACCCGACCTCCCTACTATTACTTTCACTAAAGAGCACGCAGCTGTCGTTATCTCGGGACATGACGATCCCATGGTCATCACTATTATATTGGCCAACGCTAACCTCCACCGCACATTGGTGGACCAAGGAAGTTCATCTGACATCTTGTTCAAAACCACCTTCGACAAACTCGGCCTGGAAGAAAAAGAGCTCAGAGCATATCTAGCAGTAGGAAGCCGGGCAGTAGCCTCGGGCCTAGTCTGAGAGGACGGAAGTGGACAGCAACCTATATACCTCATCAGCAAAGCACTACAAGGGTCTGAACTAAACTATCAAAAGATAGAAAAATTTGCCTACGCTCTCATATTAACCTCTCGATAACTTTGTCCATACTTCCAGGCTCACACCATCAAGGTTCGGACCAACCAACCCATAAAAGGCATTCTGTAGAAAATAGATTTAGCAGGGAGAATCCTACAGTGGGCAGTCGAGTTGTCCGAATTCGACCTCTAATATGAAGCTCGGATAGCGATCAAATCACAGTATCTGGCCGACTTTATTGCAGAGTACATTGACTCCCTAGAAATCCCTATAAAGTGGAATCTTTACATGGACGGCTCTTCCAATAAAATTGGGTGCGAAGCAGGCGTGATAATAGAAAGTAATCAGGGAACCCAAATCGAACTCTCACTAAAGTTCGAGTTCCCTGCTTCCAATAACCAGGCTGAGTATGAGGCACTATTGGCTGGTTTGAAGCTGGCTAAAGAAGTCGGAGCCCAAAAACTTGTCATCTTTAGCGACTCACAGGTTGTTACCTCGCAAATAGCAGGGACATACTGATGAGCGGATAATTTGTACCCTTTTTGGCATTGTTTTTAGTATGTTTTAGTATATTCTAGTTAGTTTTTAGTATATTTTTATTAGTTTTTAGTTAAAATTCAATTTTCTGGACTTTACTATGAGTTTGTGTGTTTTTCTGTGATTTCAGATATTTTCTGGCTGAAATTGAGGGTCCTGAGCAAAAATCTGATTCAGAGACTGAAAAGGACTGCAGATGCTGTTGGATTCTGACCTCCCTGCAATCGAAGTGGATTTTCTGGAGCTACAGAAGCCCAATTGGCGCGCTCTCAACGGCATTGGAAAGTAGACATCCTGGGCTTTCCAGCAATGTATAATAGTCGATACTTTGCCCAAGATTTGATGGCCCAAACCGGCGTGGCAAATCAGCCTCAGAAATTCCAGCGTTTAACGCTGGAACTGGCATAAAACTTGGAGTTAAACGCCCAAACTGGCATGAAAGCTGGCCTTTAACTCCAGAAAAGTTCTCTACACTTGAAAGCTTCAATGCTCAACCCAAGCACACACCAAGTGGGCCCGGAAGTGGATTTTTCTGTCATTTACTCATTTCTGTAAACCTTAGGTTACTAGTTTACTATTAATAGGATCTTTTGACATTGTATCTGTACCTCATGACACTTTACACGTTTCTTTGTGTACCTTCCACGGCATGAGTCTCTAAACCCCATGGTTGGGGGTGAGGAGCTCTGCTGTGTCTTGATGGATTAATGCAATTACTACTGTTTCTTATTCAATCATGCTTGCTTCCATTCTAAGATATCACTTGTTCTTAACCCGGATGAATGTGATGATCCGTGACACTCATCATATTCTCAACTATGAACGTGTGCCTGACAACCACTGATGACAAGTCATCTTAGCCTAGTTTCACTAATCTTTTTCTTTTGTTTTCACTTGAATTATGCACTTTCTTGAGCCATAAGCAAGCCAATTGGGTAGATTTTCATGCTTCCTTTAATTTAATCAACCATATGTGAATTAATGCAATTTCATGAGGTTTTATGCTATAATTGTTGCATATTATGATAGATTGAATATCTCATGATGTTGAGCATAGCTTTGATGTGTTTGGTTGATTAATGATAGGTGAAGAAAGCTTGGAGAAAGGTTGAAGCAAGAAGGAATGGCTAGAAGCAAATAAAGGACAATGAAACAAGTGAAATTGAACCAGGAAGCATAAAGTTGGACTTGAAGTTAGCCCTCAAACTTTGGCACAAACTTTTGGGTGAAAAGTTAGCCTCAAAGTTAGACCCCTAACTTGGAGGCTAACGTGAGAATTTGAAAAACATTCCTGGGCTGCTCAACGTTTGCGCCAACGTTAGCCCCCTAACTTGGAGGCTAACGTTGGCATGAAAATTTTCCTCCCAGGGCCACCCACGTTTGCGCCAACGTTAGCCCCCTAACTTGGAGGCTAACGTTGGCATGAAAATTCCTCCCAGGGGTTACTCACGTTTGCGCCAACGTTAGACCCCTAACTTTGGGGCTAACGTTGGCGCCATTGGTGCATGAGGAAGGGCCAACGTTGGAGCTAAAGTTAGACCCCTAACTTTGGCACCAACGTTGGCATCAGTAAATTGGGCTACCTGATATGAAAAGTTTGAGCAGAAGTTAGACCCCTAACGTTGGCTCAAACTTTTACTCCAACTTCTATAAAAATTCAATCCGGTTCAATTGGTTCACTTGGGTTCCTCTCCAGACTCCAAGAGCAATCAACCAAGGCCTCTTTCAACCCAATTCCACCAAGAGCAAAGGCCCAACTCAAGGCTTGAAGATCATTTGAAGAAAGTGTATAAATAGGCTAGAATTCAAGTTATTCGGGGAGCTCCCTTTTATCATTTTTCAAAGAGCTTTCCTTTTGAATTGTCAGAGAGTTTTAGTTAATTTCTTAGTTTAGGGAAGGAGAATTCCATTCTCTTCCTCTTAGTTTTATTGCTTTCAATTTCAATTACAATTGTCTTGGATCTTGGGTTGGAGAATTGAAGGAATTCTATTTCAATCTCACCTTGGATCTCTCTGTTGATTTTCACTGCAATTTAATTTCCATTTCGGTTATTTGCTTCTTCATCTAATCTCTTTGCAATTTACAATTTCCTTGCTATTGTTCTTGTTGGATCTAGGAAGGCATTGAGATCTAGACTTGGTTTTCTAGTCTCTTGGGTCCTGAGATCTAAATTCCAACTTTACATTCTGTTTAATGCTTTCCATGCTCATTTACTTTTCTGTTTAAGATCCGGTTAGATCTAAATCATTCTCTACTTCTCTGCTTGTTGCAATTTTACTTTTCCTTGTTTAATTTTTGCAAATCCAACTCCCAATTCCCTTTACAATTCAAGCCATTTACATTTCCAGCACTTTAAGATTTTGCAATTTACATTTCTTGCAATCTAAGTTTCTGCCATTTAATTTCTTGTTATCTAAGATTCAGCAATTTATTTCCTGTTCTCTTTAGTTTCAATGCAATTTAAATTCTGCAAATCACCAATCAATCAACCAAATCTTGATTCGCTTGACTAATTCAACCACTAAACTAAAATTGCTCAATCCTTCAATCCCTGTGGGATCGACCTCACTCCCGTGAGTTTTTATTACTTGATGCGACCCGGTGCACTTGCCGGTGAGTTTTGTGTCGGATCGTTTTCCGCACATCAAGTTTTTGGCGCCGTTGCCGGGGATTGATTAGATTGACAATGATTAAGTGAAGTGGTGATCTAGATCAAGCACTTTTACCTTTCTGCCTTGTAATTTTCAATTGACCCACTAACTGTTGAATTTTTGCTTAAGCTAACTAAAACTTCATTCTAGTAGTAGATTGAAGTAACACTGGTGTGTGCGTTCCTTATGTTATAATTGTATGTCAGGTACAGGAAGAAACACACTAAATCTTCACGAACAGGATGAAAGAACTCTCAGGAGGTTAAGAAGAGATGAAAGAGGGAAAAATATTGTTGGAGAAGAGGAATCCGAAGAAGAATTCCAAGATATGGAGGAACATTCAACCAATCCACTTGGTGGAGCAGACAACAACAATACTAATCCACCCCAGAGGAGAGTTTTGGCTTCCTATACCTTTGCAAATCCTAGACATTGTGGAAGCAGCATCTTGGCTCCAAATGTCAATGCAAACAATTTTGAACTTAAGCTACAACTCATCACTCTGGTTCAGAACAATTGCTCTTTTGGTGGAGGATCACTTGAAGACCCGCATCAACACTTATCCACCTTCTTGAGGATATGTAACACTGTCAAAACTAATGGTGTGCCTCCTGACAGTTACAAACTGATGCTATTCCCATTCTCTCTCAGGGACAAGGCCACTCAATGGTTGGAATCATTTCCAAGAGACAGCATCAACAACTGGGATGATTTGGTAACCAAGTTCCTCGCCAAGTTTTATCCACCATAGAGGGTTATAAGGTTGAAGGCCGAGGTACAAACATTCACACAAATGGAGACTGAACCCATCTATGAGGCATGGGAGAGGTACAAGGCTCTAGTCAGAAAATGCCCCCTACCATGTTTAATGAATGGGAGAAGCTGCAAAACTTCTATGAAGGCTTAACACTGAAGTCCCAGGAATCTTTGGATCACTCAGCTGGAGGTTCCTTGCAACTCATGAAAACTGCAGAGGAGGCTCAAGAACTTATTGATATGGTGGCTAACAACCAATATTTCTTTGCTCATCAAAGAAACCGCCAACCATCACAAAGAAGAGGAGTATTGGAGCTAGAAGGAGTGGATTCAATCCTGGCTCAAAACAAATTAATGCAGCAGCAAATTCAACAACAATTTGAGCAAATGACCAAGAGGATTGATAGCCTCCAAGTTGCAGCAGTCAACACTAGCCAACCATCAACCACATGGGGACAAAATGAAGAAGTTCAAGAAGAGCAACAGCAAGAACAAGTCCAGTACATGCATTCTAATCCAAATGAAGTCTATGGTGATACTTACAACCCCTCATGAAAGAATCACCCCAATCTCAGATGGGGAGACACTTAAAACCACCAACAACCATGGCAGAGGAACTCAAACCAAAACAATCCACGAAACAACCAAAATTACAACCAGCAGCAAACCAACCAAAACACTTACAGAAAACCTCAAAACAACTACCCCAACCTCAACCAGTACCAATCCAATAACCAACCCATTAACCAAAATGCCCACCATCCACCACCCACAACTCACAATCCACCACAAGCACCACCTGAATCCCAAAGACTCACAAACCTGGAGACCTTGATGGACAAAATGATGAAATACCAGGAAATGGCAACCAAAAACCAAGAAGCATCAATAAAAAGCCTAGAGAGGCAGATCGGGCAAATCTCCAAGCAAATCTCTGTTGAGAGACCTTCAAGCTCACTACCCAGTGACACAATCCCAAATCCCAAGGAGGAATGCAAGGCAATACAATTAAGGAGTGGGAGAATATTGATGAGCAACAATGACACTACAAAGAAGCAAGCAGAAAGCATCAAAGAACCAACAGAGGATGAGAAGCAAACAAAGGCAGATGAAGCTAAGGAGCAATTTGTGATGCCAAATAAAAGCACTGAGAAATTCAAAGAGAAGGACAATCAGCCACAGAGTTCAAGGGAAATGACTCAGAGACAGCAGCAAATAAGAAAGAGCATCACATCTCCACTGCCATATCCTCAGAGATTCAACAAAGATGCTAAGGACCAGCATTTCCACAAGTTCCTTGAGACCTTCAAGAAGCTGGAAATCAATATCCCCTTAGCTGAAGCACTTGAGCAAATGCCTCTGTATGCCAAATTTTTAAAGGAGCTTATCAATAAGAAAAGAAGGTGGGACGAGAAGGAAATCGTATTACTCACCGAGGAATGCAGAGTCTTGATTCAAAAAGGGCTTCCTCCCAAGCTTGAGGACCCAGGGAGCTTCTTGTTGCCTTGCACCATTGGGGAAGTGACTATCACTAAAGCAATGTGCGATCTCGGAGCAAGTATTAATTTGATACCGTCCTCCCTGGTGGAAAAGCTGCATATAGAGGAAGTCAAACCAGTACAAATGTCTCTGGAGCTGGTAGATAAGTCAATGGTATACCCCAGGGGTGTAATTGAAAATCTTTTGGTCAAGGTGGACAGTTTTATATACCCTGCTGATTTTGTGGTTCTGGATTCAAACGAGGATGATGGTGACTCTGTTATATTGGGAAGGCCATTCTTGGCCACTGCTAGAGCTATCATAGACATAGAGGAAGGGGAATTAATTCTCAGGATGCATGATCAGAGTATCACTCTGAAGGTATTACCAGAGGCACAATTTAGCAAGATGAAGGAAGAAAATGACAAGGAGAGTCACAGCAACATCCCAAAGATAAGAGTTGTGCAAACTGATGAAGAAGCCCAAGAGGACATTGGAGTATTAGCCACTGAGAAGAAAAGTCCCCAAGTGAAACCCAAGGGCAGAAAAGAAAGATCAACAAAAGGGAAGATGAAATGCAGAAACAAGACAAAAAGGGGTTGGAAGAACAGGAAGATCCCAACAGAGGGGCTGTCCAAAGGTGACAAAGTGCAACTGATATATCAACAGTTGGGGGCAAACCAACAAACTGAGGACTACTACATTGTCAGCAACATACTCTCATTGGAGCATGCTGAAATTGAACACCAGAAAACAAAGAAGAGAATCACAGTCAGGGGAGACAAATTGAGGCTCTACAAGCACCAACCACCATAAAAGAAAGCCTCAATGTCAAGCTAATGACAATAAAAGAGCGCTCCATGGGAGGCAACCCATGATTTAAAATTCATGTCATCTTAAATTCAATAAGTTATAATCATTTGAGCATGAACTCTTTTTCCTTTCATGAACAGGTCCATTAACTGCATGCATTGTTTGAAACATATGCTGAGAATTCTAAAGTTGGGGTGCTTTCAAGCAATGTTACAAATAACTCCGTTTTACATGCTTAAAGTGTTTTGACAGAGCATATGGCCAACCACTAAGTTTGGTGTCCACATAGCTTCATGAAAGTTAGAAATTCATGCATCAATAATCATACAATTGTTATTTTCCAAAATCTCATAAATAGAAAAATTCTTTTTCGGTAATGAAGGCATCAATTGTGAGGTACCCTTTGCCAAGAAACAAGTTTGGTGTTCATCGAACCTTGATGCACCGAATTAGAGACACAATTGATCCTTCATGAAAAAAAAAGGAAAAAAGAAGAAAGTATGATGAAAACAATTCTTATAAACATTTAATTAAGTGTGACATTGAGGTTTCACTAATTGGAGGAAGGAGCACAATTTTCTTATTGACCAAACCTTAAGTTTGGTGTCCTCCAAGGAAAGTCACGATTTAAATGAATATAAGGATTGATGGTTAGTGTAATGTTACTAAAAGAGACACTCTAGCCATGGTTGGATAAGCTAATGTGTGTTGTCTTGTTGTGATGATTAGGTAGTCAAAGAATCTTCAATGAAAGAGACAATACAAAGGAAAGCATAGCATGAGGACAAAATCTCATCACATCAAAAAGAGAATCTGCGCGGCAAAGACAATTGATGAAGCAAGTTTTGTCTTTATTCATCCTTACATGCACACCTTTGATTCACATAGTATCCAATTGCATCCTAGCCTTTCATTGTTCATTCAAATAACACACCTCCTCTGAGCCATGCACATGACCGAATCCTTGCACCCCAACCTTGTAAACTTCATTCCCTTCATCACTTTTCAATATAATAAGCTCAGCCTCAAACTTTCTCTTACTTTATACACACATAAAAATCTCCAACACTCTTCACTCCTTCTAAAAGCTCATGGCCTCTTCTTCAAAAACCAAACGAAGAAAAGAAAAAGAGCCTATGATGGAGGAGAGCACCCCTGAATATGACCGATGGAGATTCAGATCTTCATACCATCAATTTCAAATGGAGTGGATGAACGACAAAAAGATCTATCCAGAAATTCCATTCTTATTTCCGGATGATGGATGTCAAGAAATGAAGAACAAAATTCAAAATAGGAGGTGGGAGGAGCTTGCATCACCAGACACCCGAATCAATGCCAATATTGTAAGAGAGTTTTATGCCAACATCCCAAGGCTTGACATGCGTGAGCCACCAACATACAAGAGCTATGTGCGGGGAGTGGAAGTAGACTTTAGCTCGAATGCAATCAAGAAAGTCTTGGGGCTAAAGTCAGTCCGCTTTAATGAACCAGGATACCAACAAAGATTGAATGAGGATCAGGATTATGATGAGATTGCTAGAGATATATGTTTAGAGAACTCCGAGTGGGAAGGGGATGGCAAGAACAAATATAAGTATTTGAAGAGATGTAACCTCACCCCGGAAGCAAAAGGATGGTATGAGTTGATGAAAAGATCAATCCTGGGCACAGTGAACACTTCAGAAGTTAACAGAGAGAGAGCTGTGATGTTACATTGCATCATTGGGGGAGGAGAGATCAAAGTTCATGAAATCCTTGCAAAAGATATCCAACGGGTTGCTGAGAAGAATTCGGCCGGGTCTTGGTTGTACTACCCAAGTACCATTTGGAGGTTGTGTGTGAAAGCTAAAGTACCAATAGAAGATGAGAATCCAAAGTGGATAAGCCAAGGCTTGCCCATAACCATTGAAAGAATGACAATGACTCCCGAAGCACATCAAGGCCGAAGACCACATGGAAGAAGGCAAAGAGAAGAACCAATGGAAGAAGATGAGCTACACCTAGAAGAAGAATCACAAGAAGAGGAGGAACAGCCGCACTTTTTCCCACATGGCAATATGGATATGACTCAAATGCAAGAAGCAATTGGAAGACTGTCACACCAATACACAAGAATTCAAGAGAGGCAAGAAGAGTACCATTCACAATACGTGAAGCAGCAACAAGAGCAAAAAGAATGGCAGCTGAAAATGATGAACCAACAAAATACGTTTGAGTCAAAATTCCTTGCAATGCAAGAAGAGCATGCCTTTCAATCTCATGAAGCTTTTGGGAAGATAGCACAAATGCAGGCCGAAACTATGAGGGCTCTCAATGAATTTACAACCCTCCAAGATGCAAGATATGAAGTCCAAGCCGATTACAACATTAATAGTCAAATCAAATTGAACTATATTGGAGAACATCTGCACAACATGGATCCAGCATTCCCAACATATGATGAGTTCTTCAAAAAAAAAAGTGAAATAGAAGCAAACAAAGCCATGAGCCTTGAAGATAGAGTAGAGGAGACGATGAACAAAGCTGGGTTTTGGCGGGGTCAACAGACAACAAACATGGACACAGGGAACATCAACAACCAAGTATATGAAAGAAGAAAGAAAAAGCATGACAAATGAAAGGTGGACTTGCTCTTTAATCATCACTACAAAGAAAAAAACATGCATTCTATCTGTTTGAAGTGTCTTTGCATCTTTAAGAAGTTATTTTAATTAATAGTCTTTGCATTATGTTTGTCTATCTTAAAATAAGTAAGCTAGTTTAAGTTTGTGCTTGTGTGTTTACTTTCACTTGACTAAAAGCATGTTTTGTCCCCTGCATCTGTAAATCTATAAAAGAAATGTTTGAATGTGAAGTAAGATAGTCTCTGTTAGATAGAAGTAGAATAATAGTAAGTGGTGGTATGTGTGTGATTGTATAATAGCTCACTGTTAGTGAATAAAGAGCTAGGATATCTCCTTCCAAGTATAGAGTGACCTACTGTCTATGGATCTCAATTAAATAAAGATCTTTGGTTAGAAAGAAAAACAAAAAGAAAGAAAGAAAAGAAATAGCCCGAAAAGTGGCAGAGAAAAGAAAAGGAAACAAAAAGAAACAAGGCTGGACACCAATAGCTTAAACTTTAAAAATATATGCCTGTGGTGTCTTTGTACTAGGATCTGCTTGGATTAGTAAGCTCTTTGGAGTGCTTCAACACTTGGTGACTTGGATTAACTAATCCGGGATCATCAGCTGAAAGTCCATTATCAAGAGCAACCTAACTACAAGGCATTTAGTAACCCAAAGAGGTGCTGGGCATCAATATTTCAAGGAGGAATGTGAGCCAAGTGTCTATAGTGAATAATGTGTCAAGTATACAGAAAAGTTAGCCCTCAAACTTTGGCACAAACTTTTGGGTGAAAAGTTAGCCTCAAAGTTAGACCCCTAACTTGGAGGCTAACGTGAGAATTTGAAAAACATTCCTGGGCTGCTCAACGTTTGCGCCAACGTTAGCCCCCTAACTTGGAGGCTAACGTTGGCATGAAAATTTTCCTCCCAGGGCCACCCACGTTTGCGCCAACGTTAGCCCCCTAACTTGGAGGCTAACGTTGGCATGAAAATTCCTCCCAGGGGTTACTCACGTTTGCGCCAACGTTAGACCCCTAACTTTGGGGCTAACGTTGGCGCCATTGGTGCATGAGGAAGGGCCAACGTTGGAGCTAAAGTTAGACCCCTAACTTTGGCACCAACGTTGGCATCAGTAAATTGGGCTACCTGATATGAAAAGTTTGAGCAGAAGTTAGACCCCTAACGTTGGCTCAAACTTTTACTCCAACTTCTATAAAAATTCAATCCGGTTCAATTGGTTCACTTGGGTTCCTCTCCAGACTCCAAGAGCAATCAACCAAGGCCTCTTTCAACCCAATTCCACCAAGAGCAAAGGCCCAACTCAAGGCTTGAAGATCATTTGAAGAAAGTGTATAAATAGGCTAGAATTCAAGTTATTCGGGGAGCTCCCTTTTATCATTTTTCAAAGAGCTTTCCTTTTGAATTGTCAGAGAGTTTTAGTTAATTTCTTAGTTTAGGGAAGGAGAATTCCATTCTCTTCCTCTTAGTTTTATTGCTTTCAATTTCAATTACAATTGTCTTGGATCTTGGGTTGGAGAATTGAAGGAATTCTATTTCAATCTCACCTTGGATCTCTCTGTTGATTTTCACTGCAATTTAATTTCCATTTCGGTTATTTGCTTCTTCATCTAATCTCTTTGCAATTTACAATTTCCTTGCTATTGTTCTTGTTGGATCTAGGAAGGCATTGAGATCTAGACTTGGTTTTCTAGTCTCTTGGGTCCTGAGATCTAAATTCCAACTTTACATTCTGTTTAACGCTTTCCATGCTCATTTACTTTTCTGTTTAAGATCCGGTTAGATCTAAATCATTCTCTACTTCTCTGCTTGTTGCAATTTTACTTTTCCTTGTTTAATTTTTGCAAATCCAACTCCCAATTCCCTTTACAATTCAAGCCATTTACATTTCCAGCACTTTAAGATTTTGCAATTTACATTTCTTGCAATCTAAGTTTCTGCCATTTAATTTCTTGTTATCTAAGATTCAGCAATTTATTTCCTGTTCTCTTTAGTTTCAATGCAATTTAAATTCTGCAAATCACCAATCAATCAACCAAATCTTGATTCGCTTGACTAATTCAACCACTAAACTAAAATTGCTCAATCCTTCAATCCCTGTGGGATCGACCTCACTCCCGTGAGTTTTTATTACTTGATGCGACCCGGTGCACTTGCCGGTGAGTTTTGTGTGGGATCGTTTTCCGCACATCAACCACCTCCGTTCTACCTTAGATTGAGTAGATATCTCTTGGATTCCTTATCCAGAATCTTCGTGGTATAAGCTAGAACTGATGGCGGCATTCAAGAGAATCCGGAAGGTCTAAACCTTGTCTGTGGTATTCTGAGTAGGATTCAATGATTGAATGACTGTGACGTGCTTTAAACTCCTAGCAGGCGGGGCGTTAGTGACAGACGCAAAAGAATCACTGGATTCTATTCCGGCCTGACCGAGAACCGACAGCTGATTAGCCTATGCTGTGACAGAGCATAGGAACGTTTTCACTGAGAGGATGGGAGGTAGCCACTGACAACGGTGAAACCCTACATACAGCTTGCCATGGAAGGAGCCTTGCGTGTTTGATGAAGAAGACAGTAGGAAAGCAGAGATTCAGAAGATGGAGCATCTCCAAAACCCCAACCTATTCTCCATTACTGCATAACAAGTACTTATTACATGTTCTGTTGCTTTTCACAATCAATCCTGATAATTTCTAATATCCTGACTAAGATTTACAAGATAACCATAGCTTGCTTCAAGCCGACAATCTCCATGGGATCGACCCTTGCTCACACAAGGTATTACTTGGACGACCCAGTGCACTTGCTGGTTAGTTGTGCGGAGTTGCAAAAGTGTGATTGCAATTTCGTGCACCAAGTTTTTGGCGCCGTTGCCGGGGATTGTTCGAGTTTGGACAACTGACGGCTTATCTTGTTGCTTAGATTAGGACTGTTTTTGTTTTTTTTTTTAATTGGTTTAGAGTCTTTTAGTTGAGTCTAGTCTCATATTCTAAGTTTGGTGTCAATTCCATGCTTTTACTTTTCTTTTAATTTTCGATTTTGCATGTCCTTAGTCCCTTTTTGATCCGTAAAAATTCTAAGTTTGGTGTCCTTTTTGTGTTTTTCTCTTAAAATTTTCGAAAATTAGTGTTTGATTTTCTAAAAATTTTAAGTTTGGTGTCTTTTTGTGTTTTTCTC
This sequence comes from Arachis stenosperma, assembly GCF_014773155.1. Lineage (NCBI taxonomy): Eukaryota > Viridiplantae > Streptophyta > Magnoliopsida > Fabales > Fabaceae > Arachis > Arachis stenosperma. Next base: position 52,861,308 of record NC_080385.1, on the reverse strand, counting down.
TTTCCTCTTTTCAAAAATCAAATCTTTTTCATAAAAATTTTTCAATCATATCTTTTTAATTGCTATTTTCAAAATCTTTTTAATTACTTAATTGATTCAGTTCTCAATTTGCTTTGATCTTATTTTCTTTTTGATTTTCGAATTTTTATTTTAATTTTCTTTTGTTTTGTTTTATTTTTTTCGTTTAACTAAAAAAAAACAAAAATTTATCTGTTTGCAATCATAATCATTTCCCTTTTGTCCATTATGGACATAAGTGGGATTGATCAGTCCAAAAGGACTCTGGGGTCATATGCTAACCCCATTACAGCTGCATATGGGAGTAGCATCTGTACACCTCCCATCAAAGCAAGCAGCTTTGAGCTAAATCCTCAACTCATTATCATAGTGCAGCAAAATTGCCAGTATTCTGGTCTTCCACAGGAAGAACCTACTGAGTTTCTGGCACAGTTCTTACAAATTGCTGACACAGTACATGATAAAGAGGTGGATCAGGATGTCTACAGACTATTAATGTTTCCATTTGCTGTAAAAGATCAAGCTAAAAGGTGGTTGAATAACCAACCTACAGCAAGCATAAAGACATGGAAACAGTTATCAGACAAATTCCTGAATCATTTTTACCCTCCAAAGAGGATGACACAGCTAAGGCTGGACATCCAAGGCTTTAAACAAGAGGATAATGAATCCCTTTACAATGCCTGGGAGAGGTATGGAGGTATGCTAAGGAAATGTCCCTCTGAAATGTTTTCAGAATGGGTACAGTTAGACATCTTCTACTATGGGCTTACAGAAAAAGCTCAGATGTCTTTAGACCACTCAGCTGGTGGATCTATACACATGAGGAAAATAATTGAAGAAGCTCAAGAGCTTATAGACACTGTTGCTAGAAACCAATATTTGTATTCTAGCAATGAGTTCTCTCCAGATGTGGAAGTCATGACAGTAGTCACTGACCCTAATCCTCAAGAACAGATAATTGAGCTTAATCAACAATTGCTCCTGATGACAGAACAGTTAGCAGAATTTAAAGAGATGCTCTATGAAACTAAAGTTGCTAACAAGAACATAGAACTGCAGTTGAATCAAGCAAAACAGCAAATATCTAAACATATAACAGAGGAATGTCAAGCAGTTCAACTGAGGAGTGGGAAGACACTGAATACCTCTGCTCAAAAGAGCAGAAAGCCAAACAAGGAACAATTGACAGAGGATAACCAAACCACTGTTCAAAATCCCTCTGAGGACGATAAGAGCCCAGAGAGGAACGTTATTGGCGTTCAAACGCCAGAAAGGGAAGGAAAGCTGGCGTTAAACGCCCATTCCTTGCCCAGTTCTGGCGTTCAAACGCCAGAAAAGGGGGAAAGTTGGCGTTTAACGCCCATTTTCCACCCAATCCTGGCGTTCAGACGCCAAGGGAGGATCAGACACCTGAGAGTGCTGACAGTAATCCCTCTAAAAAGGCTTCTTCAACCACTTCTGTAAGGAATAAACCTGCAGCATCTAAGGTTGAAGAATATCAAGCCAAGATGCCTTATCCTCAGAAACTCCGCAAAGCGGAACAGGATAAGCAATTTGCCTGCTTTGCAGACTATCTAAGGACTCTTGAAATAAAGATTCCGTTTGCAGAGGCACTTGAGCAAATACCTTCTTATGCTAAGTTCATGAAGGAAATCTTAAGTCATAAGAAGGATTGGAGAGAAACTGAAAAAGTGTTTCTCACTGAAGAATGCAGTGCAGTCATTCTGAAAAGCTTACCAGAAAAGCTTCAAGATCCTGGAAGCTTTCTGATACCATGCACATTAGAAGGCGCTTGCACCAAGACAGCCCTATGTGATCTTGGAGCAAGCATCAATCTAATACCTGCATCCACTATCAGAAAGCTTGGGTTGACTGGAGAAGTCAAACCAACCAGGATATGCCTCCAACTTGCTGATGGCTCCATTAAACATCCATCAGGCATAATAGAGGATATGATTGTCAAGGTTAGGCCATTTGCCTTTCCAACTGACTTTGTGGTGCTGGAAATGGAGGAGCACAAGAGTGCAACTCTCATTCTAGGAAGACCATTCCTAGCAACTGGACGGACTCTCATTGATGTACAAAAAGAGGAAGTGACCCTAAGAGTCAATGAAGATGAGTTCAAGTTGAATGCTGTAAAAGCTATGCAGCACCCAGACACACCAAATGACTGCATGGGCGCTGACATTATTGACTCTCTGGTAGAAGAGATCAATATGGCTGAAAGCCTAGAATCAGAGCTTGAAGACATCTTCAAGGATGCTCAGCCTGATCAAGAAGAACCAGAGGAAGCAAAGGAATTTTCAAAAATTCCTCAGGATGAGGATAAACCTCCCAAACCTGAACTCAAACCACTACCACCATCCCTGAAATATGCATTTCTGGGAGGGGGTGAAACTTTTCCAGTGATTATAAGCTCTGCTATAAATCCACAGGAAGAGGAAGCACTGATTCAAGTGCTGAGGACACACAAGACAGCTCTTGGGTGGTCCATAAGTGATCTTAAGGGCATTAGCCCAGCTAGATGCATGCACAAGATCCTGTTGGAGGATAATGCCAAACCAGTGGTCCAACCACAGAGGAGGCTAAATCCAGCCATGAAGGAGGTGGTGCAGAAAGAGGTCACTAAATTACTGGAGGCTGGGATTATTTATCCTATTTCTGATAGCCCCTGGGTGAGCCCTGTCCAAGTTGTCCCCAAAAAGGGAGGCATGACAGTGGTTCATAATGAAAAAAATGAACTGGTTCCTACAAGAACAGTCACAGGGTGGCGTATGTGTATTGACTACAGAAGGCTCAATACAGCCACCAGAAAGGATCATTTTCCTTTACCATTCATAGACCAAATGCTAGAAAGACTAGCTGGTCATGATTATTACTGCTTTTTGGATGGCTATTCAGGTTACAACCAAATTGCAGTAGATCCTCAGGACCAAGAGAAAACAGCATTTACTTGCCCTTCTGGCGTGTTTGCCTACAGAAGGATGCCTTTTGGTCTGTGTAATGCTCCTGCAACCTTTCAGAGATGCATGCTATCCATCTTTTCTGATAGGTGGAGAAATTCCTAGAAGTCTTCATGGATGACTTCTCAGTATATGGAGACTCATTCAGCTCCTGTCTTAATCACCTAGCACTTGTCCTAAAAAGGTGCCAAGAGACTAACCTGGTTTTAAACTGGGAGAAATGTCACTTTATGGTGACTGAAGGAATTGTCCTTGGGCATAAAATTTCAAGCAGGGGAATAGAGGTGGATAAGGCAAAGGTAGAGGTAATTGAAAAATTACCACCACCTGCCAATGTTAAGGCAATCAGAAGCTTTCTGGGGCATGCAGGATTCTACAGAAGGTTTATAAAGGATTTCTCAAAAATTGCAAAACCTTTAAGTAACCTGCTAGCTGCTGACACACTATTTGTGTTTGACACACAGTGTCTGCAGGCATTTGAGACCCTGAAAGCTAAGCTGGTCACAGCACCAGTCATCTCTGCACCAGATTGGACATTGCCATTTGAATTAATGTGTGATGCCAGTGATCATGCCATTGGTGCAGTGTTGGGACAGAGGCATAACAAATTTCTGCATGTCATTTATTATGCTAGCCGTGTTCTAAATGATGCACAGAAGAATTACACAACCACAGAAAAAGAATTACTTGCAGTGGTCTATGCCATTGACAAGTTTAGATCTTATCTAGTAGGATCCAAAGTGATTGTGTACACTGACCATGCTGCTCTTAAATACTTACTCACAAAGCAGGATTCAAAACCCAGGCTAATAAGATGGGTGTTGCTTCTGCAAGAGTTTGATATAGAAATAAGAGACAGAAAAGGGACAGAGAACCAAGTAGCTGATCATCTGTCCCGAATAGAACCAGTAGCTGGGGTGTCCCTCCCTTCTACTGAGATCTCTGAGACTTTCCCAGATGAGCAACTCTTTGCCATCCAGGAAGCTCCTTGGTTTGCAGATATTGCAAATTATAAAGCTGTGAGGTTCATACCCCAGGAGTACAGCAAAGTGCAAAGAAAGAAATTAATTTCAGATGCCAAGTACTACCTCTGGGATGAACCATATCTCTTTAAGAGATGTACAGACGGAGTAATCCGTAGATGTGTACCCAGAGAAGAAGCACAAAGGATCCTATGGCATTGCCATGGATCACAGTATGGAGGACATTTTGGAAGTGAGCGAACAGCCACTAAAGTCCTCCAATGTGGCTTCTACTGGCCTACTCTCTATAAAGATTCCCGAGAGTTTGTGCGAAACTGTGACAGTTGCCAAAGAGCTGGTAACTTGCCTCACGGATATGCCATGCCTCAACAAGGGATATTAGAGATAGAATTGTTTGATGTATGGGGAATTGACTTCATGGGTCCATTCCCACCATCATACTCAAACACTTACATTCTGGTGGCAGTGGACTACGTATCTAAGTGGGTAGAAGCAATTGCTACACCCACTAATGATACCAAGACCATGCTAAAATTCCTCCAGAAACACATTTTCAGCAGGTTTGGTGTTCCCAGAGTACTAATCAGTGATGGGGGCACTCATTTCTGCAATAAACAGCTATACTCTGCTATGGTTAGATATGGAATCAGCCATAAACTGGCAACTCCGTATCATCCACAGACAAATGGGCAAGCTGAAGTCTCTAACAGAGAGCTAAAGAGAATCCTGGAACGGACTGTGATAGCCCGAAGAAAGGATTGGGCAAAGAGCTTGGATGATGCTCTGTGGGCATACAGAACAGCATTCAAGACTCCTATAGGAACCTCTCCATACCAACTGGTGTATGGGAAGGCCTGTCATCTGCCCGTGGAACTGGAACATAAAGCCTACTGGGCAACCAGATTCCTAAACATGGATGCACAGTTAGCTGGTGAAAAGAGACTGCTCCAGCTAAATGAGCTAGAGGAGTTCAGACTCAATGCCTTTGAAAATGCAAAAATTTATAAGGAAAAGGCAAAGAAATGGCATGACAAGAAGTTGTCAACCAGAGTCTTTGAGCCAGGACAAAAAGTTCTGCTCTTCAACTCTAGGCTCAAATTGTTTCCAGGAAAACTCAAATCCCGGTGGAGGGGTCCGTATGTGATTACAGGAGTTTCACCATATGGATATGTTGAGCTTCAGGATATTGATTCTGACAAAAAGTTCATTGTTAATGGACAGAGAATCAAGCATTATCTTGAAGGCAATTTTGAGCAGGAATGCTCAAAACTGAGACTTGAATGATTCTCAGTGAAGGTCCAGCTAAAGACAGTAAAGAAGCGCTTGCTGGGAGGCAACCCAGTCATTAGTAGGATATATGATTTGTTTTTACAAAGGCAAGTATCAAAAATGAAGGAATTCACAGAGTTACAGAAGGATTCAGCTCAAAAAGCAGAGAAAATGAGCTTACTGGCGAAAAAACGCCAATAAGGGGCATTGTGGGCGTTAAACGCCAGAATGGGTATCATTCTGGGCGTTTAACGCCAGGAATGGTGCCATTTTGGGCGTTAAACGCCAGAATGGGCACCATTCTGGGCGTTTAACGCCAGGTGTGCAGCATCCTGGGCGTTTAGAAAAACGCCCAGTGATAAAGGAATTCTGGCGTTTAACGCCAGCCAGGGCACCTGGCTGGGCGTTAAACGCCCAAAAGGGGCATCAAATGGGCGTTAAACGCCAGAATGGGTGCCATTTTGGGCGTTTAACGCTAGAAAGGTGGGGGGACCACAATTTTGTTTTCAAACCAAATTTTTTCAAACTTTCCTTTTCTTACCCATACTTTTCTACAAAATCACACTTCAACCATTCATCATTTACTTTCAAATCTTCAAAAAATCAAAACCATTCTTCAAATCTATTTCAAATCAGTTCCAAATATTGTTCAAAAAACCCACCTTTCTCTCAAATTCTTTCCATATCTTTTCAAATCTCTTTTCAAACTTTTCTTTTTTTCGAAATCTCCCCTCCCCACCTTATAAATACACGTTTATCCCCCCTCATTCCACCACACCATTCGAATTTCCTCTTCCTCTCTCTCTCCTCTCTTCTTTCTTTTGCTTGAGGACAAGCAAACCTCTAAGTTTGGTGTGCTTTTCCGTGATCACTAAGCCAAGATTCATCAAGATCATGGCTCCTAAGGGAAAACAAACCAATTTAAGAGGAAAGAAAGAGAATAATCCAAAGAATCTTTGGAATCAAGAGAAGTTCTTAACCAAAGAACATGAAGACCATTATCACAAGATAATGGGTCTGAGGTCAGTGATCCCGGAAGTGAAATTTGATCTGAAAGAAGATGAATATCCGGGGATCCAAGAGCAAATTCGAAACAGAGGATGGGAAGTTCTAACCAATCCTGAGATAAAGGTTGGAAGGAACATGGTTCAGGAATTCTACTCAAATCTGTGGCTAACAGATAAGCAGAGAATAACTGGAACTGCTTACCATACCTACAGAACCATGGTCAGAGGGAAAGTTATGTACTTTCATCTAGACAAAATAAGAGAAATCTTCAAATTACCTCAACTGCAAGATGATCCTGAATCCTTTAATAGGAGGATGGTGAGAGCAGATAAAGGGTTGGATCAAGTTCTAGAGGACATATGCCTCCCTGGAACTAAATGGATAACCAATTCTAAGGGTGTCCCAAACCAACTCAAGAGGGGAGACCTCAAACCAATTGCAAGAGGTTGGCTAGACTTTATTGGGCGTTCCATACTACCCACTAGCAACCGCTCTGAGGTCACCATCAAGAGAGCAGTGATGATTCATTGCATTATGCTTGGAAGAGAAGTGGAGGTTCATCATGTGATTGCTTGTGAGATCTACACAATTGCAAATAAGAATTCCACTGAAGCTAAATTGGCTTACCCAAGCTTGATCTCCTTGCTCTGTAAAGAGGCTGGGGTGAAGATGGGAGTAGATGAATTCATACCCATTGAACATCCAATCACCAAGAAGTCAATGGAAGGACAAATGCAAGACAACTCTATCAAAAGGAGGGCGCAGGAGTTCCTCCCTGAATTCCCTGAAATTGGCTACTGGGCCAGCCTAGAAGCATCTATCACCAAGTTGCAAGAAACTATGGAGCAACTGAAGGAAGAACAGCAGAATCAGAACTGCATGCTCTGCAAATTGCTGAAGGAACAAGAGAAGCAAGGGCGTGAACTCCAAGAGATGAAACGCCAAAAGCTCTCCTCTCAAGCTGAGGGAGCATCCACTTCTCAAAATCAAGGTTGTTGAGTCCTAACTCTGTGAAAACCTCTATCATTAGGAGCCTATTTTTGCATTTTTTTTCTTTTGTTTTCTATTCCTATTTTATTTTTTTTAGTCTCATCTTATATCTATATTTGAGTCTTGTTCTTAATTCATAATTAATAAAACTTATGCCTTAAAGTTATGAATGTCCTATGAATCCATCACCTCTCTTAAATGAAAAATGCTTTAATCACAAAAGAACAAGAAGTACAGGATTTCGAAATTTATCCTTGAAACTAGTTGAATTAGTTTGATGTGGTGACAATAATTTTTGTTTTCCGAATGAATGCTTGAACAGTGCATATGTCTTTTGAATTTGTTGTTTTAAGAATGTTAAAATTGTTGGCTCTTGAAAGAATGATGGAAAAAGAGAACTGTTATTGAGGATCTGAAAAAATCATCAAAGTGATTCTTGAAGCAAGAAAAAGCAGTGAAAAAAAAAGAAAAGAAAAGAAAAAAAAAATAAAGTTGTGAACCAAGGCAAAAAGAGTGTGCTTAAGAACCCTGGACACCTCTAATTGGGGACTCTAGCAAAGCTGAGTCACAATCTAAAAAGGTTCACCCAATTATGTGTCTGTGGCATGTATGTATCCGGTGGTAATACTGGAAGACAGAGTGCTTTGGGCCACAGCCAAGACTCATACACTAGCTATGTTCAAGAATCATTATACTTAACTAGGAGAATCAATAACACTATCTGAGTTCTGAGTTCTTATAGATGCCAATCATTCTGAACTTCAAAGGATAGAGTGAGATGCCAAAACTGTTCGGAGGCAAAAAGCTACTAGTCCCGCTCATCTAATTGGAACTATGTTTCTTTGATATTTTGGAGTCTATAGTATATTCTCTTCTTTTTATCCTATTTTGATTTTCAGTTGCTTGGGGACAAGCAACAATTTAAGTTTGGTGTTGTGATGAGCGGATAATTTGTACCCTTTTTGGCATTGTTTTTAGTATGTTTTTAGTATATTCTAGTTAGTTTTTAGTATATTTTTATTAGTTTTTAGTTAAAATTCACTTTTCTGGACTTTACTATGAGTTTGTGTGTTTTTCTGTGATTTCAGGTATTTTTTTGCTGAAATTGAGGGTCCTGAGCAAAAATCTGATTCAGAGACTGAAAAGGACTGCAGATGCTGTTGGATTCTGACCTCCCTGCAATCGAAGTGGATTTTCTGGAGCTACAGAAGCCCAATTGGCGCGCTCTCAACGGCATTGGAAAGTAGACATCCTGGGCTTTCCAGCAATGGATAATAGTCCATACTTTGCCCAAGATTTGATGGCCCAAACCGGCGTGGCAAATCAGCCTCAGAAATTCCAGCGTTTAACGCTGGAACTGGCATAAAACTTGGAGTTAAACGCCCAAACTGGCATGAAAGCTGGCGTTTAACTCCAGAAAAGTTCTCTACACTTGAAAGCTTCAATGCTCAGCCCAAGGCGTTTAACTCCAGAAAAGTTCTCTACACTTGAAAGCTTCAATGCTCAGCCCAAGCACACACCAAGTGGGCCCGGAAGTGGATTTTTCTGTCATTTTCTCATTTCTGTAAACCTTAGGTTACTAGTTTACTATTAATAGGATCTTTTGACATTGTATCTGTACCTCATGACACTTTACACGTTTCTTTGTGTACCTTCCACGGCATGAGTCTCTAAACCCCATGGTTGGGGGTGAGGAGCTCTGCTGTGTCTTGATGGATTAATGCAATTACTACTGTTTCTTATTCAATCATGCTTGCTTCCATTCTAAGATATCACTTGTTCTTAACCCGGATGAATGTGATGATCCGTGACACTCATCATATTCTCAACTATGAACGTGTGCCTGACAACCACCTCCGTTCTACCTTAGATTGAGTAGATATCTCTTGGATTCCTTAACCAGAATCTTCGTGGTATAAGCTAGAACTGATGGCGGCATTCAAGAGAATCCGGAAGGTCTAAACCTTGTCTGTGGTATTCTAAGTAGGATTCAATGATTGAATGACTGTGACGTGCTTCAAACTCCTAGCAGGCGGGGCTTTAGTGACAGACGCAAAAGAATCACTGGATTCTATTCCGGCCTGACCGAGAACCGACAGCTGATTAGCCTATGCTGTGACAGAGCATAGGAACATTTTCACTGAGAGGATGGGAGGTAGCCACTGACAACGATGAAACCCTACATACAGCTTGCCATGGAAGGAGCCTTGCGTGTTTGATGAAGAAGACAGTAGGAAAGCAGAGATTCAGAAGATGGAGCATCTCCAAAACCCCAACCTATTCTCCATTACTGCATAACAAGTACTTATTTCATGTTCTGTTGCTTTTCACAATCAATCCTGATAATTTCTAATATCCTGACTAAGATTTACAAGATAACCACAGCTTGCTTCAAGCCGACAATCTCCGTGGGATCGACCCTTGCTCACGCAAGGTATTACTTGGACGACCCAGTGCACTTGCTGGTTAGTTGTGCGGAGTTGCAAAAGTGTGATTGCAATTTCGTGCACCACATACCAAGCCAAAGATCCGGCTATGAAAAAGTACATGGACAAAACCAGGGAATAACTCGGGCAATTCCAGGAATATGAGATCCAATATATACCTCGGGAACAGAATGCTCGAGCTAACGCACTCTCAAAATTAGCCAGAACAAACTAGGGGGCAATAATAGGAGCCTCATCTAGGAAGTACTGCAGAACCCATCAATCTCAGAAGAAGAAAAAATCTTAGCCATATCAGGCCAAGATCAAGGATGGATGACTCCCATAATTAACTACCTCAAATCAGATATACTCCATATAGATAAGCAGAAGGCAAAGAGGTTAAAACGGGAGGCACAGTATTACACAATCATAAACAACATTCTATACAAGAGAGGAATTTCGACACATCTACTAAAATGTGTACCGACCTCTAACACAAAAGAGGTATTGGAAGAGATACACAGTGGCGCCTGTGGGAACCATCTCGGAGCACGAGCCCTTGCTAAAAAAGTACTCCGAGCCGGATTCTTTTGGCCGACTTTGCAAAAAGAGGCCACCGAGTACGTTAAGACGTGTCCACCATGTCAGAAACATGCTAACTTCCATGTCGCCCCAGCAGAGGAGCTCATCAGCGTGACATCACCTTAGCCATTTGCAAAGTAGGGACTCAACCTTCTTGGGCCCTTCCCCCAAGGGTCAGGACAGGTTAAGTTCCTCATTGTAGGGGTAGATTATTTCACAAAATGGATAGAGGCAGAGCCCTTAGCCAATGCCACGGCCTAAAGAAGTCAGAAATTCCTATATAGGAATATTATCACGAGGTTTGAGGTTTCTTACTCCATCACCACAGACAATGACACTCAGTTCACAGACGTAGGCTTTAGAAAATTGGTAGCCGACTTGAAGATAAAGCACTAATTCACATCCGTGGAGCACCCGCATGCTAATGGACAAGCAAAAGCTGCCAATAAAGTCATACTAGCCGGGTTAAAATGGAGGTTGCAGGACGCAACGGGAGCTTGGGCCGAAGAGCTCCCACAAGTCCTATGGGCATATCAGACAACTCCACACTCCACCACAAAGGAATCACCCTTCCGATTGGCTTATTGAATGGAGGCAATGATACCGGTAGAAGTTGAAGAAGGATCTCCCAGAACGATCCTTCACAGTGAAGAAGCTAACTCCCGACTCCAAAGGGAAGAGCTCGACCTACTCTCAGAAGTCCGAGAAAGAGCTCGGATCAGAGAAGAAGCACTAAAACGCCGCATGGCCTTAAGATACAATCAATAGGTAGTGCAGTGAAGCTTCGCCAACAATGACCACATCCTAATCCGAAATAATATCGGAACAAGTCGACCCGGAGAGGAAAAGCTAGCAGCTAATTAGAAAGGACCCTACCGAATCATAGAGGTACTGGGAAAAGGTTACTACAAAGTATCCGAACTCGAGGGCCGAGAGCTACCGAGATCATGGCACGCCTGCAACCTAAGAAGGTATTATAGTTAAAAGGTAATAAAAGATCTTAGGACAAAGGTGCACTCTTTTTCCTAAAAAAGGTTTTTTAATGAAGAACCAAGCCAAGATCTACAAAATTACCTAGGTAAGCACCCACATGTATATATTTCGCATATTTTCTATTTTGAATAAAGTTTTTCAGATTTCCTACAAAATCTCTTTATCAAGACACATTATTCTGAAAACGCGAAATTCATCGCCCAATTATAAAGCTACAGATCGGCAAAAGTGAAAACCAAATTCACTGTTCGACGTGAACGACAAAGAATGAAAACCGAATTCATCAAAGATCAACCAAGCGAGAATCAAACTCTACAAAATCGGCAAAGATGAAAAGCGATAAAAATAGAATAATGCAAGAAGTTAAAAAAAGCAATCCATGAATAGAGGCCTGACGAGGTCTAAAACAAAAATGGATTGCTAAGAAATAACTTGGAATGGACCGACGTAAAAGAAGTCGGACTAGATCAAAGCGACAAAAATTTATAAAAAGTAATCCTTAAAAAGAGGCCTGGCCAGCCCTAAAAAGCGGATTACTAGAAATAACTTTCAAAGGGACCGACATGAAGAAGTCGGACTAAAACTACAAAAGTTATACAAAGTAATCCGTAAAAAGAGACCTGACAAGGTCCAAATAAAACGGATTACTAGAAATAACTTCCAAAGGGACCAACATGAAGAAGTCGGACTAAAGCTACAAAAAAGTTATAAAAAAAAGTAATCCATAAAAAGAGACCTGACAAGGTCCAAATAAAATGGATTACTAGAAATAACTTCGAAGGGAATGATACGACGAAGTCGGCCCAGAAAGCTACAAAAGTTATACAAAGTAATCCATAAAAAAGAGACCGGACAAGGTCCAAATAAAATGGATTACTCAAAATAACTTGGTGCAGACTGACATGAAGAAGTCAGCCCAAGGCGACCAAAAGCGACAGAGTTATAAAAAGTAAACCCAAGGGATTACTAGAAATAAATCAAGAAAGGATCAACTAAGAGAATCAAGCAACAGAAGGCGCGCGTCAAAAGGGAGACAACTCGACCCGAAAGACCACGACCTCGCCGAAATCAATTTACAAAGTATTCTATCAAAGAATACTCAAACAAACAACTAGCCTTAAAAAGGACACTTCAACTAAGGAAGGAAGTAAACAAAGCACAAAGACAATCAAAAAAGGTTCGACAATAAACACTCTGAAGATTCCCGAGAAGTGCTAAAGAAAGATGCAGGCAAGCATATCACAAAGAAACAAAGCTGTTACCATGAAACAGACTCAAGAGGCCGCTTGAAGCCGACCCCAAGAGCAAGAGAAACTATTTTTGTTTTTCAAAATAAGGTTGCTAAAAAAGCAACTAGAATATCCAAAGTCAAGATCGCAACTTACAAAACAAAGAGTTCAGAAGCCTACAAGACCAGGCTATACACAAATACATCAGAAAAATTAGAGAGGATCCAAAGACTTTCTAGTAGTAGCATCTCGAGGAGAAGGAGGGCGAGTCTTAAGGGGTATTGCATCTACTGTCCCATCATCCAGGTTCAGAATCTGGACGTCAGGATCAGACTCTCGCTGACCGACTTCAACTACCGAAGTTGAGGAAGGCGGGATAACAGAGGCTTTGGTAGAAGAAACGGGAGGAGGAACGACATCATCATCATCATCAGGGTCATCAGGGACAATCTTACCATCTTTTTCAATGTTATCTAAACTAAAAAGGGTAAGGTCGAGCTCGGGCGCAAGAACTCGAACCTGATCCTTCAAATTCTCATAAGCAGCAGTCACACTACTCACAAGATGACCCTGAAGCTCGGCATAGTCAGATCGAGTAGATTCTAAACTCTTCTAGAACTCTACCATCTCTCTATAAGTCCGAACATAGCTATCCTTGTGCTTCTGGGCCATCTCCTCAGACAGATCCACCAGAGCCTTAGCCGCTGTAGCCCGAACCTTTTCACCCTCCAACTCTTTCTCCAGTTTTGCCACCTTTTATTGGAGCTCCTCCTTCAACCCTTTGATCCTATCATACTCCGACTTGGCCTCCTCCATGAAAGCCTTAGGGTATGAACAGGAATATCCTGAGCAGTCTGGAACAAGGTCGCTCCCATGTGCACCATTTTAACACTATTTCGGGTAATGAATTTCAGATGGTAAAGGATGGATACATCATTTTTAGGCACAATACCATAAGGAGAAATATGCTGATCGAAAAACCCCACAGCATCGAAATCAGGGGCATCCAAATTAAAGGGCTCAGCAGTTCTCTGCTTCTTGGGAGAAGGGCCAGCAACAGACGGAGAGGCAGCACTGGAGGTCGGCAGAGGAGGAACGGATGAGGCCAGTCGGATGTTAGGAGTTGGGATGACTTTTTTGGGTCCAGAAGCGTCCGAGGTTGACCTCTTCAAGGAAGCCTTAGACGAACCCTCCCCCGGAACCATGGCCGAGAGATTTAGGGCTGCAGTTGCCTTCTTCGCCTTTTTAAAGGCCTTCATAGCATCATTATTTTTAACCATCTCTGAAAATATGCAGCAAAGAAACCATGTTATAAATCGAAAAGAAAAGGGATAAACTCAACAAAATAAAGCAACACAACAGATACAAAAGAAGTTGATCACTACCCAGCTCAGCTCAGAGAAGTGAAGGATCTCCTAGAAATTTCTTGGTATCGAGATGGGGAGGCTGCCCCCAGTTCTCTTCCAACACAGTTACAAGAGCTTGTTCGACCTCATCCAACATCTCCCAGGAATATCTAGATACCACTAGATTTTGTTGCCACTCCAAAGGAAAAGCAGGTTCATCATTCTCATCCAGAAAAAGGGACGAGCTCCTTCAACAGTTCGGACCTTGAAAAAATAGTTCTTAAAATCACGAAAGGATTCATCATACATGGAAAAAACCTTTTTTTCTTGGGAACTTCGGAACAGATACCCAAGAGGCCTTCTTCTTAGCCACCCCAGGTTTGGTCAAAACAAAGAGGTAAAGAAAAAGGGGTTTGAGATGGTTTAACATCCAACTCTTGACACAACAATTGAAATATCTTAATGAAGCCCCACGAATTCGGGTGAAGCTAGGGTGGAGATACATTGCACGACCACTACAAATTGGTCTCAAAAAGAGTAAAAGGAAAAGTAATGTTCATTTGGCTGAAAAAATAGTCATAGGCATAAAAGAAGGGACGCTCCCCCTGGACCGAGGTCGGGAAACAAACCCTCTCATCGGGATCAGGTGCTACTAGCTCATAATCTTTCTCCTGCTCATGACTACTACAAATCCTGTGATGTTTTCTCAGCTCCACACAGTACTCAGAATTTACCATAGAGACACACATCAACACGAAGGAGTCCAGCCAGTCCGACATACCCTCGGAAACTCTGGAAGAGGTCTCGACAATATTTTTGCAGGAAGACATAGGTCAACTAGTCCTACAGTAAGAAAAAGAAAATGGGTTACTAACCAAAAATAGCATGGACAAATCAAGAAATCAAGTTGGACAAATATGGATACAACTCGGGCTAAAGCATACAAACAGCAAAAGGAAACCCCAAGACTCACACCAAGGTCTAGGGTCATCTTTTGGAGGCAGTAACAGACCTATCAGCAAAGTGAATTATCAAACATCAAAGCATGCAAAGGGAAAAACATCAAAGATACAAATCAAGAAAGATACAATCAAAGATAGTACCAACATTCAAAACCCTAACTAGCAGAAAACACATACGCACCAAAGAAACACGTAGAGCACACATTTGATCAGATGCATGGCAAATGAAGAAAATATTCAAGCTTTCTAACATGAAACCAAGCACAATCAAAAATTTTCAAGCATGAAATAAGGCAGAAAGAAAGAAGAAGAAAAAAGGACCAACCTGAAAAGTAAGAAGGTGATGAAGATGGAAACAAACAGCAAGCTCACGCAAGCAATCGCCTCCGAGAAAAACGTGAAGATAGTTAAAAAACTTAGGAGCAAGTGAAAATGGAGAAGTCGCTGACGAGCCAGAAAATGCAAAAGGGAAGAGAGTTGCAGTGAAGCAAGAAAGAGGAGAAATGGAAAAGAGAAAATCTTTGACAGATTTGAAAAGAAGTAAGGAGTGGGAAGCAAAGGAAACGGCGAGGGGGGAATTAAAGGGCATTTTAAACCCTCGCACGTTACAAAGGAAGTGCGAAAAAATGCACGCACTACAAGGAGAAACGTTTCGCCTTTAAAGCTACTAAAGCGAAGTTCTACAAACAAACCCAACAAAAAGTGCTCGAGCTCGGCTTCCCCAAGAAGAGCCTAAAAGGACACGACCTCAAAAGGAAGACCACGCTCAAGCAGGGGCACTGTTCATGCCTTGGGTCGAGCTGTACGACCCGGGCTGATTGACGATAAGTCGACCGACCTGTTCAGACCATGACTACCAGACCTCTTTATGAAAGAGGTCGGCCAAATTGCTACAGAGGCCCAAGAAGGCCCAAAGAGAGGAACACGACCCAAATCTAAAGGCAGCCTGTTCATACCCTGGGTAGAAGATGTCCCACCCGAGATGATCAATGATAAGCCAACCGACCTCTTCAGGTCCGAACTATCCGACCTCTTCTCCAAGAGCTTAGCCAAATCACCAGGAGAGCCCAAAAAGGGCCCAAATAAAGGAACACGACCCAAATCCAAAGGCAGCCCAAAGCCTATAGAGATAAGGGCGGTTCCCTTGAAGATAAGATGACTTCACTCAAAGATAAGATAAGATAACTATCTTATCTCCAGAAAGATCATTCCACACTATTATAAATACACTGGAGTACCCAGGTATAACTCATACCTGATTCTACTAAAAACCTGCTTAATACCCTTGCTAACTTAAGCATCGGGGTCCCTTGCAGGTACCACCACCTTCCGGTGATGAAGGATCAGCACCACCACCAAGTCCAACAAGTCGGACACGGCGGCTCCGGCCACCGTCATCAAGTTGGACACAGCAGCTCCGACCTATATAGAAGATCTCATCCGAGATCGACCTACAGTTTCAGGTAACCCTCAAAACAATACCCAAAAGGAAGAGAATTCATAGTAGAGAAACAAAAACAAAAAGCACAAAACAAGAAGATAAAATCTAACTACCAACTCAAACAAGAAAATCAACAAAAGAGCAAACTATTCACAATATTAACATATATACAATAACCAATAACATGGCACACATTTGCAACTCCTCGGCAACGGCGCCATTTTGATGAATGAATTTTTGACGGTTTAGAATTTCACAAATAAATCCTCGTTGCAAGTATAGTTTCTAAACCAACAAAGAATCCTCTCATACAAAAATTTGGTTGTCACAAGTAACAAACCCCTAAAAATAATAACTGAAGTATTCAAACCTTAGGTCGTCTCTCAAAGAAATTGTAGGGAAATATTCTTATTATTGGTTATGAGTTGTATATTTGGGGTTTTGGATAAGGGACAAGAAATGTAAATTGCAAGAATTAAACTAATAGCTAAGAAAGCTCTTGGCAAGGTATATGAGAACTAGGAGTCCTATCCTCATTATCCTCCTTAATTGTGATATCAAATGTCCATTGCTCCCACTTAGTCAATCTCTAACTATGAAGGAAAGTCAAGTAGATAAATCAATTTGATTCCTCAAGTCCTAGTCAACTCCTAAGGAAAGACTAGCTTTAGCGGAATTCAAATCAATTAGCAACTTCTAATTATCAATCAACAAAAGAATTTGATAACTCAAGAGTCACCAATTACTCAACCTAAACCAAGAGGAGAAAAATTCTACTATAGCATCTGTTCATACCCTGGGTCGAACTGACCGACCCGGGATGTTTAAACAACAAGTCGACCGACCTCTTCAGATCAGGACTACCCGACCTTTTCTCAAAGAGCTCAGCCAAACTGCTACAGAGGCCCAAGGAGGCCCAAATAGAGGAACACGACCCAAATTTAAAAGGGAGCCCAAAGCCTAGAAAAGATAAAGGCGGTTCCCTTAAAGATAAAGATGACTTCACTCAAAGATAAGATAAGATAACTATCTTATCTCCAGAAAGATCATTCCACACTATTATAAATACACTGGAGCATCCAGGTATAACTCATACTATGATTCTACTAAAAACCTGCTTAATACCCTTGCTAACTTAAGCATCGGAGTCCCTTGTAGGTACCACCACCCTCTGGTGATGAAGGATCAGCATCACCACCAAGTCCAACAAGTTGAATACGACGGCTCCGGCCACTATCATCAAGTCGGACACAACAGCGCCAACCAGTACAGAAGATCTTGTCCGAGATCGACCTACAGTTTCAGGTAACCCTCGGAACATTGGTGTCGTTGCCGGGGAACCTGGAAGTCATCCCATCATCATGGCAGACAACCTTGACAATGACCACAACTCTGATTTAGAGAATCGAACGCCACACAAGAACGCGGAGGTTACACTAGATGACACTTTTCAACCTAACAAAGACAAGAACTCCCCAAGCACGGGAGCCATGAAGGCACTTTAGGATCGTCTAAAATAACTTGAAAAACAGGTCGAGTACCAGCGAAAAGCCGAGAGAGACTTACGAAGAGAAGCTAGGCGACGCCGCGAATTAGAGGACAAGCTCCTGAAGATCGAAGCTGATCTCAAAGCTAAAACTACCCGATCCAACCACGAGGATAGCTCCCGCAAAGACCAAGACCTATTCACCAACGAGATCATGAAAGCCAAAATCCCAAAAGACTTCAAACCTCCCGACATGACCCTGTATGATGGCACAACAGATCCCAGCCATCATCTCAGCAACTTCCGAAGTAGAATGTATTTCACCGACGCCTCAGATGCAACTCGGTGCAAAGCCTTCCCAACCACTTTGACTAAAGCGGCGATCAAATGGTTTGACAATCTGCCCCCAGTAGCTGCATCACGGGGGTGAAGGAGGACGACTCTGAAGAGGTACAGCATCTACCATCCCATCATCCCGGTTTAGGATTTGGACGTCAGGATCAGACTCAGGCTGACCAACATCAGCTGTCGGAGCTGAGGAAGCAGGGGTAACAGAGACTTTGGTGGCAAGAACGGAAGGAGGCTCGACATCGTCATCATCATTGATGACATGTCATCATATACCTATTTTTCTATGCTTTTTCATACAAGAAATTGATGATTAGTGCTTAAATATTGCATTCTTTTGTGCTTAATTAGAAGATTTCCTTGATCTTTTAATTTTATAAATCTTGTAGGAAATAAGAAGAAAAAGAAGCAAAGAAGCACAAAAAAAGGAGAAAAAAAGAGCTTTGGGACACACTTTGAAGTTGGAGCACACTTTGGAGCCTTAGGCCACGCTTTTAAAAGCGTGGCCCATGACCAAATCAAAGGAGAATAAGCAATCAGCACACACTGCTCTGCCCTTGCCAAGGGCAGGGCAATATCATGATGAAACAAAGTGAGGTTAGAAGCAAATTTTCGCTAAGGTAAAATCTGGGCGCTCACAGCATGACCATGCCTCCTTCAAAGGGCTATAACTTGAGCTACAGACGTCCAATTGATGTGCTTCCAGTTGCGTTGGAAAGCTGACATTCAGAGCTTTCCAACGATATATAGCAATCCATATTTGGCATATAATTGAGGCAGGAACGGAAGGCATCTTTAAGGGCAAAAAATAAGCGAAAATAAACCAATGTGCTTCCACCAAGGTTCGAAGCTGGAGCCTCATCCCAAAGCAAGTAGCGCTCATTTTTCTGCTCTGCCCTCTTGAAGAGTAGGGCAATGTCGTGCTCTTCATGAAAAATCAAGAAAAATTGCTCCTCCAAATGCTTTCACCAAGGTTCGAACACAAGACCTCCAAGGAAGCCAAGCCTTATGCGTGAATTAGGTGCCAAGGAAACCAAGGAAAAGGAGCAGCGTGTGCCTCCACCAAGTTTCAAACTTGGAACCTCACCTTTTGGTAACATTGCCCTGCCCTCCGCAAGGGCAGGGCAGCAATTCTTGGTGCATGGCACAAAAATTGGCACGGCCAGCTTGCACAATTGTCGCGCACCAAAGGAGTTTCGGCCAGCAACAAACGCGCACCATGGCAACTCTGCCCTGCCCACCACAAGGGCAGGGCAGCATCCTGACGCACCAAGCACGCACGCACCATTTCCTGCTCTGCCCTCCACAAGGGCAGGGCAGCCTCCTGGGAGCAACATGGGCCAAAATTCAACCAAAATTTCATTTAAATTCAATTCCTCTCCAAATTGAATCAAGGCCAACCAAACCCATTTCTCCTCAAATCCAAAGCAAGCAAAGCCCACATCATCACTCAAAGGCACATGGATCAATTAAATTAGGATTTTCATTTTTGTAATTTGTTTTAATTTCATTTTCATTTTTCATTTTGTAAAGCCTATATAAAGGCATCAATTCCATCTCACTAAGGGGAGGTTGGCTCCATTAGGGTGTAGTAGATAGCTCTCTCTCTCTTTTAATTTTCCTTTCTGCTTAAATTTTGGATCAAGAATTGAAGGAATTATGTTTCAATTCTCCATCTGAAATTCATTTGTGTTCTTCTGCATAATTGAGGAAATTGAGAAATTGGATCTGAAGTTTCTTTTACTGCTTTCATCTTTCTTCTCTTCTGCAAGTTGTCTTCTACTTTGATCAAGGAAGGAATTGAGATCTAGACTTGTTTTCTAGTCTCTATGATTTCCTGAGATTTTCAATTTTATTCTGCACTTAAGCTGAACTTAATTTCTGTTTGCTCCTTCAAGCAATTTTGCCTTGCTGTTTACATCTGCTGCTTTTATTTCATCTGCATTTTACCTTTCTGTTTCTATTGCTTCTAATTTACTTTCAAGCACTTTAATCTCCTTGCAATTGTTCTAAGCTTGGATCTACTGCTTTCATTTAATTTCCAGCACCCCAGCCCCCTTTACATTTGATGCAATTTACAATTCTTGCAATTTAAGTTTCAGCTATTTTACTTTCTTGTTCTTTAAGTTACTTGCAATTTTACTTTCTGCACTTTAATTTTCCTTGCTATTTACTTTCTGTTGGCTACACTTCATCCAAATTCACTTCAATGTTAGCTTGACTAAACTAATCACCCACTAAAATTGCTTGATCCATCAATCCCTGTGGGATCGACCTCACTCTAAGTGAGTTATTACTACTTGATGCGACCCGGTACACTTGCCGGTTGGATATGTGTGTTGGAAATTCGTTTTTCCGCAAAAACACCATCAAGTTTTTGGCGCCGTTGCCGGGGATTGATTAGATCAACAATGATTAAGTGGGTGAGAAGTCTAGATCAAGCATTTTTTTGTTTTTGTTCTCTGTTTTAAATTGATAGCAAGGTGTTTGAGTTTTTGCCTCACTAAGAAATTCTTTCTCTGTGACATGAATTTCAAATTTCATTGATGTTTACAAAATACAAATGGAGTTCAACTCATCTTATGGTCAAACAAAATTTTATGGGATATCATCCACCATCACCAATATCTAATGATGGCTGGGAATATCACCAAGAAATCACAGATTCTGAGCACTCCAATCCATGGAGATTTGCTTCACAGACACAAGATGAGCAAGAAAACCATATGGGATATTTTCTTCCACCAC
The DNA here is from genome assembly GCF_014773155.1 of Arachis stenosperma. NCBI lineage: Eukaryota > Viridiplantae > Streptophyta > Magnoliopsida > Fabales > Fabaceae > Arachis > Arachis stenosperma. The sequence continues at coordinate 52,840,513 of NC_080385.1, read as the reverse complement.
AAAATGATGCTAGTCATGATTCTAATGGTGGCTGGGAAGGAAATTCTAATGCTCCATATGATATTCATCCAAAGATATCATCACTTGACCATGCTTCAACAGAAAGCCTCTATCAAAATTCACCACCCACACAAACTTTCATGAACCAAAGCCTCTCAAAGCTTGAGACCATGTGTGAAAAATATGAGAAGGAGGCACAGATATCCTGGAACGAGCAAGAGAATTCATTCAAAAACATGGAAATAATGTTAGCTCAATTGGTGAGTGCAACAAGGAAAGAGGAAAAACAAGAGGAAGGGGCTACTAAGTCAAGTGAATTTTTAGTGAAGAAGGAAGAGGTGGTGGAAATATTTGAACCTGAAACTGCACTTGAGATGACAAGAGCACATGACAACTCACAACTCTCACAAACTTCCCTGGACCAAAATGCCTCAACACTTGAATCCATGATTGAAAGGTATGAAGAGGAGATGAAGAAAGCTTGGGAAGATCAACAAACCTCCTCCATGAAAGAGCTATTAAAGCAAATGTTGAGTGTAAAAGAGGAAGTGGAAGAACAAGCTAGTGAGGAGGACAATCAAGAACGTCCAAACTCAAGGGAAACAGAGAGGCACGTGAAGGACAAGCTCATTGAACCACCAATTCAAGAGGCTCCTAATGAAGAAATCACTCCAATAATCACACAGCAACCAAGTCTTGAATCCAAAAGAGTGAAGGCAACTAGCAAGAACACCAATTCTGTCCCTACTCCAGCAAGCAAGATCAATCAAGCCATTTGCAAAAGGAAGCTTGCTGAGGAAAGGCCAAGACAAGGGACACTAGCTGAATCTTTCCCTCCTTTGAGGTCATTCCTCTTAACAAACTGGAAGAAGAGGAAGAAAGTGAAGAACAACATGTCAAGCTAATGACACTAAAAGAGCACTTGTTGGGAGGTAACCCAACCGTAGGTATAATTTCTCTTCTCTGTTTTGTTTTCTTTCTTTGCTTTGTTTAAATTCAATAAATTGGCATATGATTACATTCTAAGTTTGGTGTTGCCTTGCAACAAATTATTTTCAATCTTTTTGGATGATTGCATCAAATCAAAAATGAAAGTGACACACCAAGATTCTAAGTTTGGTGTGCCACTTATTTTCTATGCAAAACATTCAAGCAACATCACTTGTCTGCATAATCATATTGCCTTTTGTAGTGTTATTTTTCTTCTTCTTAGTTGGATAATTTCTGTTTTCTCTTTGTTTCATTTATTTACTTGTTTTTAATGCTTTCTTTCATTAACTGTTTTTGTTAATACATCACCAAGACATCCTTATTCATGACAGACTCTTCATTTGGTGATTGTATTTAACATATAACAGTTTCTTTTGTTTAGTTTTAGTTCAAATAAATTGACATATGGTTGCATTCTAAGTTTAGTGTTGCTATGCAACAAAATTTGGTTCTAATTCTTACAAGATACTTGCATTAATTCCAAGTGAAAGTGTCACACTAAGTTTGGTGTGCCACTTATCTTTTATGCAATGTATTATGCACACCTTCTCATCTATGCAATCAAAATGTCTCTGTTTCTTGTGCCTTGATTGTTATCTTTAATTTTGCTTGCTTAGAACACATGTGCTACTAACATATCATTGTGTAAGACATTCATGATCCATCTTAGCCCCATAGCCATTATTCTAATTGTTGCTTGAGGATGAGCAAGCATTCTGAGTTTGGCAAGGGAAAGAGGAAGAATAGAGGAAAAAGGACAACAATAATGAAGATGAACTACAAGGTTGTAGAGTTCCTTTTCTTCTCGTTTGTTTCCAGCACTTAAATTGCATGATTGTCTTCATTTTCTCTGTATGCATGTGTGGTATGAATAAAGCATAGCTTGAATTTTGAATTATAACATGGTGCTGTGACATTATAACTACCAACTTGAATCCTGTGAATTCAAAAGCAAAAAAAAGCATCATGGTCATAAACAAACAAGGAATTAAAGAAGAATTTAGCATGTGCATACAAGTATTGGAAAGCTAGTATGATTGATTGTGCTCAATTGCATTGGATTTTATTTAATTGAAGTTTTTCATCTAGTACATTTTTGTGAAATATTTTGAAATCATGAAAACCTTGAAAAAGCAAATACAATTAAAATAAGAAAAGAAAAAGGGAAAGAATGAGAAAGCTGAAGGCTCTGAGTACCAATGGCAATTTATTTGTTAAGTGCTTGTGATGTGTATGTATCAAGCCAAATGCTTGAAAACAAAACACTTAGAAGTCAAGGCTAGGCTCAAGTGCAAAAGCACTCCCTCAAAGCTCAAGGCTCTGAGCATCAATGATTAAAGAGTCAAGAAAAGAAAAGAAAAATGAGCTTAATGAAGTCCTCTAATTAAATGCTTGTGGTGCTTATGTATCAAGTGGTAATACTTAAAAACAAAGCATTTAGAAGTCGTAGCTTTGTTATTAACTCATGGGGCAAAGCACCCAAAAGGAGAAGCTAAAAAAAAAAAATCAAAAGCTTGTTTCAAGGAAGAATTATAAGAAAAAGATTTCATAAATTGAGCTAGATAGAAGCATCAATCATTTACATCTCTTTTGTAATTGTAGCATGCATAGAAAACTAGCTTGCCATGAACATTAACTTGCTACTCTTCTTACCTTGGATTGTCAATTTCTATTGCATGATTCTTTTCTTGCTTGGGGACAAGCAAGGTTTAAGTTTGGTGTTGTGATGACATGTCATCATATACCTATTTTTCTATGCTTTTTCATACAAGAAATTGATGATTAGTGCTTAAATATTGCATTCTTTTGTGCTTAATTGGAAGATTTCCTTGATCTTTTAATTTTATAAATCTTGTAGGAAATAAGAAGAAAAAGAAGCAAAGAAGCACAAAAAAGGAGAAAAAAAGAGCTTTGGGACACACTTTGAAGTTGGAGCACACTTTGGAGCCTTAGGCCACGCTTTTAAAAGCGTGGCCCATGACCAAATCAAAGGAGAATAAGCAATCAGCACACACTGCTCTGCCCTTGCCAAGGGCAGGGCAATATCATGATGAAACAAAGTGAGGTTGGAAGCAAATTTTCGCTAAGGTAAAATCTGGGCGCTCACAGCATGACCATGCCTCCTTCAAAGGGCTATAACTTGAGCTACAGACGTCCAATTGATGTGCTTTCAGTTGCGTTGGAAAGCTGACATTCAGAGCTTTCCAACGATATATAGCAACCCATATTTTGCGTACAATTGAGGCAGGAACGGAAGGCATCTTTAAGGGCCAAAAATAAGCAAAAATAAACCAATGTGCTTCCACCAAGGTTCGAAGCTGGAGCCTCATCCCAAAGCAAGTAGCGCTCATTTTTCTGCTCTACCCTCTTGGAGAGCAGGGCAATGTCGTGCTCTTCTTGAAAAATCAAGAAAAATTGCTCTCCCAAATGCTTTCACCAAGGTTCGAACACAAGACCTCCAAGGAAGCCAAGCCTTATGCGTGAATTAGGTGCCAAGGAAACCAAGGAAAAGGAGCAGCGTGTGCCTCCACCAAGTTTCAAACTTGGAACCTCACCTTTTGGCAACATTGCCCTGCCCTCCGCAAGGGCAGGGCAGCAATTCTTGGTGCATGGCACAAAAATTGGCACGGCCAGCTTGCACAATTGTCGCGCACCAAAGGAGTTTCGGCCAGCAACAAACGCGCACCATGGCAACTCTGCCCTGCCCACCACAAGGGCAGGGCAGCATCCTGACGCACCAAGCACGCACGCACCATTTCCTGCTCTGCCCTCCACAAGGGCAGGGCAGCCTCCTGGGAGCAACATGGGCCAAAATTCAACCAAAATTTCATTTAAATTCAATTCCTCTCCAAATTGAATCAAGGCCAACCAAACCCATTTCTCCTCAAATCCAAAGCAAGCAAAGCCCACATCATCACTCAAAGGCACATGAATCAATTAAATTAGGATTTTCATTTTTGTAATTTATTTTAATTTCATTTTCATTTTTCATTTTGTAAAGCCTATATAAAGGCATCAATTCCATCTCACTAAGGGGAGGTTGGCTCCATTAGGGAGTAGTAGATAGCTCTCTCTCTCTCTTTTAATTTTCCTTTCTGCTTAAATTTTGGATCAAGAATTGAAGGAATTCTGTTTCAATTCTCCATCTGAAATTCATTTGTGTTCTTCTGCATAATTGAGGAAATTGAGAAATTGGATCTGAAGTTTCTTTTACTACTTTCATCTTTCTTCTCTTCTGCAAGTTGTCTTCTACTTTGATCAAGGAAGGAATTGAGATCTAGACTTGTTTTCTAGTCTCTATGATTTCCTGAGATTTTCAATTTTATTCTGCACTTAAGCTGAACTTAATTTCTGTTTGCTCCTTCAAGCAATTTTGCCTTGCTGTTTACATCTGCTGCTTTTATTTCATCTGCATTTTACCTTTCTGTTTCTATTGCTTCTAATTTACTTTCAAGCACTTTAATCTCCTTGCAATTTTTCTAAGCTTGGATCTACTGCTTTCATTTAATTTCCAGCACCCCAGCCCCCTTTACATTTGATGCAATTTACAATTCTTGTAATTTAAGTTTCAGCTATTTTACTTTCTTGTTCTTTAAGTTACTTGCAATTTTACTTTCTGCACTTTAGTTTTCCTTGCTATTTACTTTCTGTTGGCTACACTTCATCCAAATTCACTTCAATGTTAGCTTGACTAAACTAATCACCTACTAAAATTGCTTGATACATCAATCCCTGTGGGATCGACCTCACTCTAAGTGAGTTATTACTACTTGATGCGACCCGGTACACTTGCCGGTTGGATATGTGTGTTGGAAATTCGTTTTTCCGCAAAAACACCATCAATCATCAGGGTCATCAGGGACAATTTTATCATCTTTTACAATGTTGTCCAAGCTTAAAAGAGTAAGGTCAAGCTCGGGCGCAAAAATCCGAACCTGCTCCTTCAAATTCTCATAAGCAGCATTGACACTACCTACAAGATGACCTTGAAGAATAGTATAATCAGCTCACACAGACTCCAAACTCTCCCTGAGACCCATCATCTCTCTATAATTGGTGACCAACTTTGCAGAGGCCACCAAAGCAATAGCTCTAGTTTTTTCACCCTCCAGCTCCTTTTCCAGCTTGGCCACTTTCACCTCGAGCTCCTCTTTCAAACCCTTGATCCGGTCAAACTCCGACTTGGCCTCCTCCATAAAGCCTTCGTCGCATGGATAGGAAGATCCTGGGCGGTCCGATATAATGCTGCTCCCATATGAGCCATCTTAACACTGCTCCGAGTAATAAAATCCAAATGACGAAGAAGAAAGACATCGTCAGTAGGCATAATACCATAAAGGGCAATCTGCTGGTCGACAAACCCAACAGCGTCAAAATCAAGAGCATTTAGATTGAAGGGCTCAACAGTCCGAGGTCTTTTTGAAGGAGGAACGGCTGAAGGAGAAGAGGTAGCAGCAGAAGCTTGGGGAGGATCAAGCACATGAACCCAAGGGATAAGGATCATCCTCCTCGGTCTAGGAGAGTTCAGTGATGAGCGGATAATTTGTACGCTTTTTGGCATTGTTTTTAGTATGTTTTTAGTATGATCTAGTTAGTTTTTAGTATATTTTTATTAGTTTTTAGTTAAAATTCACTTTTCTGGACTTTACTATGAGTTTGTGTGTTTTTCTGTGATTTCAGGTATTTTCTGGCTGAAATTGAGGGACCTGAGCAAAAATCTAATTCAGAGACTGAAAAGGACTGCAGATGCTGTTGGATTCTGACCTCCCTGCACTCGAAGTGGATTTTCGGGAGCTACAAAAGCCCAATTGGCGCGCTCTCAACGGCGTTGGAAAGTAGACATCCTGGGCTTTCCAGCAATATATGATAGTCCATACTTTGCCCAAGATTTGATGGCCCAAACCGGCGTTCAAAGTCACCTTCAGAATTTCCAGCGTTAAACGCCGGAACTGGCACCAAAATGGGAGTTAAACGCCCAAACTGGCATAAAAGCTGGCGTTTAACTCCAAGAAGAGTCTCTACACGAAAATGCTTCATTGCTCAGCCCAAGCACACACCAAGTGGGCCCGGAAGTGGATTTTTATGTCATTTACTCATCTCTGTACACCCTAGGCTACTAGTTCTTTATATATAGGACCTTTTACCATTGTATTTTCATCTTTCAATCTTAGAATCTTTTGATCATGTTTTGATGATTGAACCCTCTTTGGGAGGCTGGCCTCACGGCCATGCCTAGATCTTATTCTTATGTATTTTCAACGGTGGAGTTTCTACACACCATAGATTAAGGTGTGGAGCTCTGCTGTACCTCGAGTATTAATGCAATTACTATTGTTCTTCTATTCAATTCAGCTTGTTCTTGTTCCAAGATATCACTTGTTCCTCAACTTGATGAATGTGATGATCCGTGACACTCATCATCATTCTCACCTATGAACGTGTGACTGACAACCACCTCCGTTCTACCTTAGATTGAGTGAATATCTCTTGGATTCCCGATACACGATGCATGGTTGATCGCCTGACAACCGAGCGCTCGCCTGACAAACGAGCCAGCCATTCCGTGAGATCAGAGTCTTCGTGGTATAGGCAAGAACTGATGGCGGCATTCAAGAGAATCCGGAAGGTCTAACCTTGTCTGTGGTATTCTGAGTAGGCTTCAATGATTGAATGACTGTGACGTGCTTCAAACTCCTGAGGGCGGGGCGTTAGTGACAGACGCAAAAGAATCACTGGATTCTATTCCGGCCTGATTGAGAACCGACATATAGATAGTCGTGCCGTGACAGGGTGCGTTGAACATTTCCACTGAGAGGATGGGAGGTAGCCACTGACAACGGTGAAACCCTTGCATAAGCTTGCCATGGAAAGGAGTAAGAAGGATTGGATGAAGACGGTAGGAAAGCAGAGAGACGGAAGGGATCAAGCATCTTCATACGCTTATCTGAAATTCCTACCAATGAATTACATAAGTACCTCTATCTTTATCTTTATGTTTTATTCATATATCACCATTACCCACTTGAGTCTGCCTGACTAAGATTTACAAGGTGACCATAGCTTGCTTCATACCAACAATCTCCGTGGGATCGACCCTTACTCGCGTAAGGTTTATTACTTGGACGATCCAGTGCACTTGCTGGTTAGTTGTGCGGAGTTGTGATAGAGAGTTGAGATTGCAATGAGCGTACCATGTTGATGGCGCCATTGATGATCACAATTTCGTGCACCAAGTTTTTGGCGCCGTTGCCGGGGATTGTTTCGTGTATGGACAACTGACGGTTCATCTTGTTGCTTAGATTAGGTATTTTTCAGAATTCTTAAGAATGAGTTCTAGAGTTTCATGATGATCCGTTGAAGTCTGGCTGGCTGTGAAGCCATGTCTAATCTTATTGGACCGAGGTTTCAACTGATCATCACAAGAGCTTGTTGATCTCTATCAATCTTGCTGTTAGAGCAATGATCTGCTAAGGCTTGGCTGGCCATTGGCCATGTCTAGTGTTTTGGACCGAAGCTTTCTTTGAAAGCTTGGCTGGCTGTGAAGCCATGTCTAATTCCTGGACTGGAGTCTTAGACTAGCATTGCAATGATTCCTGGAATCCAAATTAAGAATTCTGAAACCTTTATTTTCTAATTCCATAAAATTTTCGAAAAATCCAAAAAAATTTCAAAATCATAAAAACCAAAAATATTTTATGTTTCTTGTTTGAGTCTAGTGTCTAATTTTAAGTTTGGTGTCTTGCATGCATTGTTTATTTGATCTTGGTTCTATTTTCAAGTCAATAGTACAGGGAACTGAAGATTCAGAACATGCAGCAAAGGAATTACACAGAAAAAGCTGGGCGTTCAAAACGCCTAGTGAAGAAGGACAGACTGGCGTTTAAACGCCAGCCAGGGTGCATGGTTGGGCGTTTAACGCCCAAAAAGGTAGTGCATTGGGCGTTAAACGCCAGAATGTGCACCATTCTGGGCGTTTAACGCCAGGATGGCACAAGAGGGAAGATTTTGTTTTCAAATCAATTTTTTTCAAGTTTTCAAAGTTTTTCAAAATCAAATCTTTTTTAAATCATATCTTTTCAATCAAACCTTTTTCAAAATCAATTTCTTTCCTTTTTGAAAGATACTTGCTAACAATTAATGATTTGATTGAACAATTCAAGTATGTTGCCTTTTCTGTTGAGAAAGGTTTAATGTTTGAATCATATCTTTTCTTGTTAGGCAAGTCATTAATTTTTAAAATCATACCTTTTCAATCATATCTTTTTAAAAAAAAACCATAACTTTTCAATCAAATCTTTTTTATTACATCTTTTTCAAAAATATTTTTCAATCATATTTTTTTTAAATCTTTTTCAAAAATCACTTGATTTCTTTCCCACTTTTAGTTTTCAAAAATTATCCACCAATTTTTCAAAATGTTTTCAAAATCTCTCCATAATTTTCGAAAATTTCTTCCTCTCTTCTCACATCCTTCTATTTATGGAGTACCACTCCTTCTCAATGTACAATTCGAACTCTATCTGATTAAGTTCGAACTCTTCTACCTCTTCCTTCTAAATTTTCTTCTTCTCTGACACCTCAAGGAATCTCTATACTGTGACATAGAGGATTCCACATTTTCTTGTTCTCTTCTCTTTCATATGAGCAGGAACAAAGACAAAAGCATTCTTGTTGAAGCTGACCCTGAACCTGAAAGGACCTTGAAGCAAAAGCTAAGAGAAGCTAAGGCACAACTCTCTGTAGAGGACCTAACAGAAATCTTCAAAGAAGAAGACATGGCAGCCGAAAACAACAACAATGCAAATAATGCAAGGAAGGTGCTGGGTGACTTTACTGCACCTACTCCCGACTTCTATGGGAGAAGCATCTCTATCCCTGCCATTGGAGCAAACAACTTTGAGCTTAAGCCTCAATTAGTTTCTCTAATGCAACAGAATTGCAAGTTCCATGGACTTCCATTGGAAGATCCTCATCAGTTCTTAGCTGAATTCTTGCAAATCTGTGACACTGTCAAGACTAATGGGGTTGACCCTGAGGTCTACAGACTTATGCTATTCCCTTTTGCTGTAAGAGACAGAGCTAGAACATGGTTGGACTCACAACCCAAAGAAAGCCTGGACTCATGGGAAAAGCTAGTCAATGCCTTCTTGGCAAAGTTCTTTCCACCTCAAAAATTGAGTAAGCTTAGAGTGGAAGTCCAAACCTTCAGACAGAAGGATGGAGAATCCCTCTATGAAGCTTGGGAAAGATACAAATAATTGATCAGAAAATGTCCTTCTGACATGCTTTCTGAATGGAGCATCATAGGTATTTTCTATGATGGTCTCTCTGAACTATCCAAGATGTCTTTGGATAACTCTGCTGGAGGATCTCTTCATCTGAAGAAGACGCCTACAGAAGCTCAAGAACTAATTGAAATGGTTGCAAATAACCAATTCATGTACACTTCTGAAAGGAATCCTGTGAACAATGGGACAAATCAGAAGAAAGGAGTTCTTGAGATTGATACTCTGAATGCCATTCTGGCTCAGAACAAGATATTGACTCAACAAGTCAATTTGATTTCTCAAGGTCTGTCTGGAATGCAAAATGCACCAAGCAGTACTAAGGATGCTTCATCTGAAGAAGAAGCTTATGATCCTGAGAACCCTTCAATGGAAGAGGTGAATTACATGGGAGAACCCTACGGAAACACCTATAATTCTTCATGGAGAAATCATCCAAATTTCTCATGGAAGGATCAGTAGAGACCTCAACAAGGTTTCAACAACAATAATGGTGGAAGAAATAGGTTTAGCAATAGCAAGCTTTTTCCATCATCTTCTCAGCAACAGACAGAGAATTCTAAGCAGAACCACTCTGACTTAGCAACCATGGTCTCTGATCTAATCAAAACCACTCAAAGTTTCATGAATGAAACAAGGTCCTCCATTAGGAATTTAGAGGCACAAGTGGGACAGCTGAGCAAGAAAGTTACTGAACTCCCCCCTAGTACTCTTCCAAGCAATACAGAAGAAAATCCAAAAGGAGAGTGCAAGGCCATCAACATGGCCGAATTTGGAGAGGGAGGAGAGGAAGTGAATGCCACTGAGGAAGACCTCAATGGGCGTGCACTGACCTCCAATGAGTTCCATAATGAGGAACCATGGGAATCTGAGGCTCGAAATGAGACCATAGAGATTCCATTGGATTTACTTCTGCCATTCATGAGCTCTGATGAGTATTCTTCCTCTGAAGAGGATGAGTATGTCACTGAAGAGCAAGTTGCTAAATACCTTGGAGCAATCATGAAGCTAAATGACAAGTTAATTGGAATTGAGACTTGGGAGGATGAACCCCCTTTGCTCACCAAAGAATTGGATGACGTGTCTAGGCAGAAATTACCTCAAAAGAGGCAGGACCCTGGGAAGTTCTCCATACCTTGTACCATAGGCACCATGACCTTCAAGAAGGCTCTGTGTGACTTAGGGTCAAGTGTAAACCTCATGCCTCTCTCTGTAATGGAGAAGCTAGGGATCTTTGAGGTGCAAGCTGCAAGAATCTCACTAGAGATGGCAGACAACTCAAGAAAACAAGCTTATGGACTTGTAGAGGATGTTTTGGTAAAGATTGAAGACCATTACATCCCTGCTGATTTCATAGTCCTAGAGACTGGGAAGTGCATGGATGAATCTATCATCCTTGGCAGACCCTTCCTAGCCACAGCAAAGGGCTGTGATTGAGGTTGATGGAGGTGAACTGATCATTCAAGTGAATGAAGAATCCTATGTGTTTAAGGCTCAAGGATATCTCTCTGTCACCATGGAGAGGAAGCATGAAGAGCTTCTCTCAAAGCAGAGTCAAACAGAGCCCCCACAGTCAAACTCTAAGTTTGGTGTTGGGAGGCCACAACCAAACTCTAAGTTTGGTGTTGAACCCCGACATTCAAACTCTAAGTTTGGTGTTGGGAGGTTCCAACATTGCTCTGAGTATCTGTGAGGCTCTATGAGAGCCCTCTGTCAAGCTACTGACATTAAAGAAGCGCTTGTTGGGAGGCAACCCAATGTTATATCTTATCTATTTTCTTTTGTTATTTTATGTTTTCTGTAGGTTAATGATCATGAGAAGTCACAAAATCAATTGAAAAAGCAAAAACAGAATGAAAAACAGGAAGAAAAATAGCACACCCTGGAGGAAGAACCTACTGGCGTTTACACGCCAGTAAGGCCAGCAGGTGGGCGTTTAACGCCAGAAAGGGGCACCAGACTGGCGTTAAACGCCAGGAAAGGGCAAGAACCTGGCGTTAAACGCCAGAAATGGGCACCAGCCCGGCGTTTAACGCCAGAATTGGCTCAAAACGCATTTTTGCATGCCATTTGGTGCAGGGATGACTTTTCCTTGACACCTCAGGATCTGTGGACCCCACAGGATCCCCACCTACCCCACCACCCTCTCTCTTCTTCACCCATTCACCAATCACCTCAACACCTCTTCCCCAAAAACCCTTCACCTATCCAATCCCATCTTTCTCTTCACCACTCACATCCATCCTTCATCAAACCCCACCTACCTTACCATTCAAATTCAAACCACTTTCCCTCCCAAACCCACCCATAATGGCCGAACCCTACCCCTCCCTTCACCCCTATATAAACCCATCTTCACTCCTTTATTTTCACACACCCTAAACACTACTTCTTCCCCCTTTTGGCCGAACCACACAAACTCCTCCATCTCCTCCATTTTCTTCTTCTTCTCCTCTATTCTTTCTTCTTTTGCTCGAGGACGAGCAAACCTTTTAAGTTTGGTGTGGTAAAAGCGTTGCTTTTCGTTTTTCCATAACCATTTATGGCATCCAAGGCCGGAGAAACCTCTAGAAAGAGGAAAGGGAAGGCAAAAGCTTCCACTTCCGAGTCATGGAAGATGGAGAGATTCATCTCAAGGGTGCATCAAGACCACTTCTATGAAGTTGTGGCCTTGAAGAAGGTGATCCCCGAAGTCCCCTTTTCACTCAAAAAGGGTGAATATCCGGAGATCCGACATGAGATTCGAAGAAGAGGTTGGGAAGTTCTCACCAACCCCATTCAACAAGTCGGAATCTTAATGGTTCAAGAGTTCTATGCCAATGCATGGATCACCAAGAGCCATGATCAAAGTGTGAACCCGAACCCAAAGAATTGGCTTACAATGGTTCGGGGGAAATACTTAGATTTTAGTCCGGAAAATGTGAGGTTGGCATTCAACTTGCCCATGATGCAAGGAGATGAACATCCTTACACAAGAAGGGTCAACTTTGATCAAAGGTTGGACCAAGTCCTCACTGACATTTGTGAAGAGGGCGCCCAATGGAAGAGAGATCCAAGAGAAAAGCCGGTTCAACTAAGAAGGCATGACCTCAAGCCCGTGGCTAGAGGATAGTTGGAGTTTATCCAACGCTCAATCATTCCCACTAGCAACCGGTCCGAAGTTACTCTAGACCGAGCCATCATGATCCATAGCATCATGATTGGAGAAGAAGTAGAAGTTCATGAGGTCATAGTCCAAGAACTCTATAAGGTGGCGGACAAGTCCTCTACCTTGGCAAGGTTAGCCTTTCCTCATCTCATTTGTCACCTCTGTTATTCAGTAGGAGTTGACATAGAAGGAGACATCCTCATTGATGAGGACAAGCCCATCACTAAGAAAAGGATGGAGCAAACAAGAGACCCCTCTCATCATGAGATCCCTGAGATGCCTCAAGGGATGCACTTTCCTCCACAAGACTATTGGGAGCAAATTAACACCTCCTTAGGAGAATTGAGTTCCAACATGGGACAACTAAGGGTGGAGCACCAAGAACATTCCATCCTCCTCCATGAAATTAGAAAAGATCAAAGAATCATGAGAGAGGAGCAACAAAGACAAGGAAGAGACATTGAGGAGCTCAAGCACTCCATAAGACCTTCAAGAGGAAGAACAAGCCGCCATCACTAAGGTGGACCCGTTCTTTAATCTCCTTGTTCTTTATTTTCCTGTTTTTCGAATTTTAGTGCTTATGTTTATCTATGTTTGTGTCTTGTGATCATTAGTGTCTTAGTGTCTATGCCTTAAAGTTATGAATGTCCTATGAATCCATCACCTCTCTTGAATAAAAAATGTTCTTAATTGAAAAAAGAAAGAATTGCATGAATTTTGAATTTTATAACAGTTTGATTATTTTGATGTGGTGGCAATACTTTTGTTTTCTGAATGTATGCTTAAACAGTGCATATGTCTTTTGAATTTGTGGTTCATGATTGGTTGGCTCTTGAAGGAATGATGAAAAAGGAGACATGTTACTGAGGATCTGAAAAATCATAAAAATGATTCTTGAAGTAAGAAAAAGCAGTGAATACAAAAAAAAAAAAGAAAAAAAGAAAAAAAAAAGGGAGAAAAGAAAACGAAAAAAAAAAGAGAGAGAGAGAAAACGAAAAAAAAAGAGAAATAAAGTTGTGATCCAAGGCAAAAAGAGTGTGCTTAAGAACCCTGGACACCTCTAATTGGGGACTCTAGCAAAGCTGAGTCACAATCTAAAAAGGTTCACCCAATTATGTGTCTGTGGCATGTATATATCCGGTGGTAATACTGGAAGACAGAGTGCTTTGGGCCACAGCCAAGACTCATAAAGTAGCTGTGTTCAAGAATCATCATACTTAACTAGGAGAATCAATAACACTATCCGGATTCTGAGTTCCTAAAGAAGCCAATCATTCTGAATTTCAAAGGATAGAGTGAGATGCCAAAACTATTCAGAGGCAAAAAGCTAAAAGCCCCGCTCATCTAATTAATACTGATCTTCATAGATGTTTTTGGAATTCATTGCATATTCTCTTCTTTTTATCTTATTTGATTTTCAGTTGCTTGAGGACAAGCAACAATTTAAGTTTGGTGTTTTGATGAGCGGATAATTTGTACGCTTTTTGGCATTGTTTTTAGTATGTTTTTAGTATGATCTAGTTAGTTTTTAGTATATTTTTATTATTTTTTAGTTAAAATTCACTTTTCTGGACTTTACTATGAGTTTGTGTGTTTTTCTATGATTTCAGGTATTTTCTGTCTGAAATTGAGGGACCTGAGCAAAAATCTGATTCAGAGACTGAAAAGGACTGCAGATGCTGTTGGATTCTGACCTCCCTGCACTCGAAGTGGATTTTCTGGAGCTACAGAAGCCCAATTGGCGCGCTCTCAACGGCGTTGGAAAGTAGACATCCTGGGCTTTCCAGCATTATATGATAGTCCATACTTTGCCCAAGATTTGATGGCCCAAACCGGCGTTCAAAGTCACCTTCAGAATTTCCAGCGTTAAACGCCGGAACTGGCACCAAAATGGGAGTTAAACGCCCAAACTGGCATAAAAGCTGGCGTTTAACTCCAAGAAGAGTCTCTACACGAAAATGCTTCATTGCTCAGCCCAAGCACACACCAAGTGGGCCCGGAAGTGGATTTTTATGTCATTTACTCATCTCTGTACACCCTAGGCTACTAGTTCTCTATATATAGGACCTTTTACCATTGTATTTTCATCTTTCAATCTTAGAATCTTTTGATCATGTTTTGATGATTGAACCCTCTTTGGGAGGCTGGCCTCACGGCCATGCCTAGATCTTATTCTTATGTATTTTCAACAGTGGAGTTTCTACACACCATAGATTAAGGTGTGGAGCTCTGCTGTACCTCGAGTATTAATGCAATTACTATTGTTCTTCTATTCAATTCAGCTTGTTCTTGTTCCAAGATATCACTTGTTCCTCAACTTGATGAATGTGATGATCCGTGACACTCATCATCATTCTCACCTATGAACGTGTGACTGAGAACCACCTCCGTTCTACCTTAGATTGAGTGAATATCTCTTGGATTCCCGATACACGATGCATGGTTGATCGCCTGACAACCGAGCGCTCGCCTGACAAACGAGCCAGCCATTCCGTGAGATCAGAGTCTTCGTGGTATAGGCAAGAACTGATGGCGGCATTCAAGAGAATCCGGAAGGTCTAACCTTGTCTGTGGTATTCTGAGTAGGATTCAATGATTGAATGACTGTGACGTGCTTCAAACTCCTGAGGGCGGGGCGTTAGTGACAGACGCAAAAGAATCACTGGATTCTATTCCGGCCTGATTGAGAACCGACAGATGGATAGCCGTACCGTGACAGGGTGCGTTGAACATTTCCACTGAGAGGATGGGAGGTAGCCACTGACAACGGTGAAACCCTTGCATAAGCTTGCCATGGAAAGGAGTAAGAAGGATTGGATGAAGACGGTAGGAAAGCAGAGAGACGGAAGGGATCAAGCATCTTCATACGCTTATCTGAAATTCCTACCAATGAATTACATAAGTACCTCTATCTTTATCTTTATGTTTTATTCATATATCACCATTACCCACTTGAGTCTGCCTGACTAAGATTTACAAGGTGACCATAGCTTGCTTCATACCAACAATCTCCGTGGGATCGACCCTTACTCGCGTAAGGTTTATTACTTGGACGACCCAGTGCACTTGCTGGTTAGTTGTGCGGAGTTGTGATAGAGAGTTGAGATTGCAATGAGCGTACCATGTTGATGGCGCCATTGATGATCACAATTTCGTGCACCATTCAGCACAGGTAGTTTTTGAGAAACCTGAGAAGACCGTTCCCCAGTCACTCTGGCCGAGATGTTTTGGGCCGCGGTAGCCTTCCTCGCATTTTTAAAGGCTTTCAAAGTCATTATTCTTGGCCATCTCTGAAAAACAAAAATCAACCATAAAAAAGCAGGTTACAAACTGGAAAGAGAAGGAAGCAAAGTAAAAACAGAAGCAAAATAAGTCGGCCAATACCCAACACAGTTTGGACCAAGGAGGGGTCTCCTAAAAACCTCTTGGTGTCAAGATGGGGAGGTTCCCCCCAAATGTCTTCTAAAACATTTGCAAAAGCCTACTCGACCTCGTCAAGCATCTCCCACGTGTATCGAGACACCACAACATTCTTTTGCCAACACAAGGGGAAGGCAGGTTCATTATTCGCTTCTAAGAAAAACGGTCGAGCTCCCTCAACAGCTCGGACCTTAAAAAAGTAATTCTTAAAGTCCCTAAAGGACTTATCGTACATAGCAAACACTTTGTGTCCCTGGGCAGAACAAAAAGAAATCCAAGAGGCTTTCTTTTTTGAAGAAATCCCGGGCTTAGTCAAAACAAAAAGATAAAGAAAGAAAGTCTGAGATGGCGTGACGCCCAACTCTTGGCAGAGCAACTGAAAAATCTTAATAAAACCCCAGGAATTCGGATGAAGCTGGGATGGAGCCACATTACACGACCACAACAGGTCAGTCTCAAAAGAAGTAAAAGGAAAAGTAATATCCAGCTGACTGAAAAAATAGTCATAAGCATAAAAGAAGGGACGTTCCCCCCGGCTCAGAGCAGGAAAGCAAACCCTCTCATCAGAATCAGGCGCTACCAATTCATAGTTCTTTTTCTGATTCCTATTCTTACAGAGTCGGTGATGTTTTCTAAGCTCCGTACGAAACTCAGTATTTACCAGGAAACACACATCAACACAAAGGAGTCCAACCAATCAGACATCCCCTCAGGAACCTTAGAAGACGTCTCAACAATATTTTTGCTAGAAGACATGGCCAACTAGTACTAAAAAAAGAAAAAGAGAATGGATTACTCACCAAAATAGCTCGGACAAACATGACTCAAGAGCAATACAAACAGTAAAGAAAACCCCAAGACGCACGCCAAGGTCCAGGGGCATCCTTTGGAGGCAGGGACAGAGTAAGGACCCAGAAAAAGTCTATAAGGCTACACCCCAAAACTCTCAGCAAAGAAAATTCCCCTTCTAAGCAAACAACAACACGAGAAGAAAATCAAAGCAAACCATCATAAAAATGTTATCTTTTACAAAGTCTATCAATTAAGAAAGCTACCAACATGGCAAATTCATCAAAGGCACAATTCTTTCCAAAGAGTCAAGCAGTTTATCAGCCCAAAACTCTAAATGAGAAGGTACAATCAGAAGCAATAAACAAGCATGTAAAACCCTAAAGAGCATCAACTATCAGGGAAAGCACCAAAAAAGCATACATAAGTCAAAAGGAACCCTAAAAAAGCCTTCATCACAGCAACAATCAAAGCATGACCATACAAAAAAGGTTCAAACTTTCCAAGGCAGGATCAAAACTTTACCAAGAATGGAACAATGCAAGCACGAAAGAAGTAAAAGAAAGAAGAACC
Organism: Arachis stenosperma; assembly: GCF_014773155.1. Lineage (NCBI taxonomy): Eukaryota > Viridiplantae > Streptophyta > Magnoliopsida > Fabales > Fabaceae > Arachis > Arachis stenosperma. The sequence goes on along the minus strand of NC_080385.1, from coordinate 52,823,308 downwards.
AACCTGAAACAAGAGGAAGCGCCGAAAAAGTTAAAAATGAAAAGACTAAAATCCGAAATGCCTTTCGAGCAAAAGGAAGCTCCAGCAATCAGCAATTATGCCACGAAGGAAAGCGCGTGAAGAAAGTTCAGGCAAAAACAGAAAGAACGAAAGAGAAAAGGGGAAGTTACAGCAAGCAAAGAGAAACAGAAAGCTGATCCTTTGGGTGCAATTCAAAATGAAATGAAGAAAGGGGAAAAACGGCAAAAGGAAGAATTAATGGTTTATTAAACCCTCGCACGTTCCCAAAGCAGAGAGACGCGCGCTTCAAAAGAAAGGAACGCCTGTTTCAAAAAAATAAAAAGAAAGAAAATGTTCTGCATTCAAAGGGAAACTCTACAAAGAAAAAGTCGACAAATGCTCGAGTTCGGCTTCACCAGAGAAGGATCGAAGTCCTAAAACTAAGGACTCAACCTCAAAAGGAAGACCACACTCGAGCAGGGGCACTGTTCATACCCTGGGTCGAACTGACCGACCCGGGATGTTTAAACAACAAGTCGACCGACCTCTTCAGATCAGCACTACCCGACCTCTTATCAAAGAGCTCGGCCAAACCGCAACAGAGGCCTAAGGAGGCCCAAACAGATGAACACGACCCAAATCTAAAAGGCAGCCCAAAGCCTAGAAAAGATAAACGCGGTTCCCTTAAAGATAAAGATGACTTCACTCAAAGATAAGATAAGATAACTATCTTATCTCCAGAAAGATCATTCCACACTATTATAAATACACTGGAGCACCCAGATATAACTCAAACTCTGATTCTACTAAAAACCTGCTTGATATCCTTACTAACTTAAGTATCGGAGTCCCTTGCAGGTACCACCACTGAAGAGAGAACTTTTGTGATGAGCGGATATTTTATACGCTTTTGGGGGTAATTTCATTTAGATTTTAGTATGTTTTAATTAGTTTTTAGTTAAATTTTATTAGTTTTTAGGCAAAAATCATATTTCTGGACTTTACTATGAGTTTGTGTATTTTTCTGTGATTTCAGGTATTTTCTGGCTGAAATTGAGGGAGCTGAGCAAAAATCTGACTTAGGCTGAAAAAGGACTGCTGATGCTATTGGATCCTGACCTCCCTGCACTCGAAATGGATTTTCTGGAGCTACAGGAGTCCAATTGGCGCGCTCTTAACGGCGTTGGAAAGTAGACATCCAGGGCTTTCCAGCAATATATAATAGTCCGTACTTTGCGCGAAGATAGATGACGTAACTTGGCGTTGAACGCCAAGTACATGCTGCTGTCTGGAGTTAAACGCCAGAAAAACGTCATGATCCGGAGTTGAACGCCCAAAACACGTCATAACTTGGAGTTTAACTCCAAGAAAAGCCTCTACTCGTGGATAGCTTTAGTCTCAGCCCCAGCACACACCAAGTGGGCCCCAGAAGTGGATTTCTGCACCAATTATCTTAGTCTACTCATATTCTGTAAACCTAGGTTACTAGTTTATTATTTAAACAACTTTTAGAGACTTATCTTGGACCTCATGACATTTTCAGATCTGAATTACATACTTTTTGACGGCATGAGTCTCTAAACTCCATTGTTGGGGGTGAGGAGCTCTGCAGCGTCTCGATGAATTAATACAATTCCTTTGTTTTCCATTCAAACACGCTTGTTCTTATCTAAGATGTTCATCCGCGCTTAATTATGGAGAAGGTGATGATCCGTGACACTCATCACCTTCCTCAATCCATGAACGTGTGCCTGACAACCACCTCCGTTCTACATCAGACTGAATGAGTATCTCTTAGATTCCTTAATCAGAATCTTCGTGGTATAAGCCGGATTGATGGCGGCATTCATGAGAATCCGGAAAGTCTAAACCTTGTCTGTGGTATTCCGAGTAGGATTCTGGGATTGAATGACTGTGACGAGCTTCAAACTCCTGAAGGCTGGGCGTTAGTGACAGACGCAAAAGAATCAATGGATTCTATTCCAACCTGACTGAGAACCGACAGATGATTAGCCGTGTTGTGACAGAGCATAGGAACGTTTTCACTGAGAGGATGGGAAGTAGCCATTGACAACGGTGACACCCTACATAGAGCTTGCCATGGAAGGGACTTTTCGTGTGTTGAAAGATTTCAAGGAAGAGTTGAAGTTCAAAGGACAAAGCATCTCCAAAACTCCAACATATTTCTCATTACTGCACAACAAGTAACAATTTGATTCTCTTTTATTTTTCTAATAATTTTAAACACTTTGACTTCTTACAATTAAATCCAAATAATCTTATTGGCCTCCTGACTAAGATTAATAAAATAAATATAGCTTGCTTCAAACCAATAATCTCCGTGGGATCGACCCTTACTCACGTAAGGTATTACTTGGACGACCCAGTGCACTTGCTGGTTAGTTGTGCGGATCACAAATTCGTGCACCAAGTTTTTGGCGCCGTTGCCGGGGATTATTCGAGTTTGAACAACTAAAGGTTTATTTTATTTCTTAGATTAGGAATAATTTATTTTTATTTTTATTGTTATAGAGTCATTAAATCTTGATAGGATAGTTTCTTTTCAAAAATTTCTTTTCAAAATTTATTATTTTTTAATTACTTGCTAATTTTTGTGAGTCTAGTGTTTTGTTCTAAGTTTGGTGTCAATTACATGTCTTATATTTTTCTTTAAAATTTTCGACTTGTGTTCTTTGTTCTTCATTGATCTTCAAGTTGTTCTTGTTTATTTTTCTTGTTTGATCTCAAGTTTTTCTTGTTTTGTGTCTTTTCTTGTTTTTCTTGTGCTTTTTCAAAACATTAACTTTCAAAAATTATACTTTTATCCATAAAAATAACACATCTTTAAAATACATTACATTTTTAGCTCAGTTGGTTATAGCGGGGGTTTATGTTCTTAACAATTGGGCACTTTCTTTTTAAAATCCTTTTTCAAAAATAATTTTTCTTGATTTAATCTTGTGCCAAACTTTAAGTTTGGTGTTTTCTTGTAAATCTTTTCATAATTTTCGAAAAATTTTATTAAAGTTTTCTAAAAATTTTAAGTTTGGTGTTCTTCCTTTTGTTCTTGGTGTTCTTGTGAATCTTCAAGGTGTTCTTGAGTTTTTCTTGTGTCTTGATCTTAAAATTTTTAAGTTTGGTGTTCCTTGGTGTTTTCCCTCCAAAATTTTCGAAAATAAGGAGCATTAGATCTAAAAATTTTAAGTCTTGTATCTTTTATGTGTTTTTCTCTTTCATCATAAAATTCAAAATTCAAAAAAAATATCTTTTCTAACTAATTTTGAACTATTTTTTCGAAAATTTTTTATAAAAATTTAGATTTCAATTTTAAAATTTTTCAATTCTTATCCTTTTAAGTTTTTTTTTTTTAAAAAAAAATTTATCTTTTTCAAAAATAGCCTAACCACTTTCTCTCTCCTCACTTTTTCAAAAATCTTCATAAAATATTTTCAAATTCTTATTACTTTTTTTATTTTAATTTTCTTATTTTATCTTATTTTTATTTTGGTTTTTATTTTATTTCGAATTTTTTATTTATAAACTAAAAATTTAAATCCACATTACCCCTTTACTCCAACATGGACATAAGCGGAAATGAACAGTCCAGGAGGACTCTGGGGTCATATGCTAACCCCACTACTGCTTCATATGGGAGTAGTATCTGTATACCCTCCATGGGAGTTAGTAGCTTTGAGTTGAATCCTCAGCTCATTATCATGGTGCAGCAAAACTGCCAGTATTCTGGTCTTCCACATGAAGAACCTACAGAGTTTCTGGCACAATTTTTGCAAATTGCTGACACAGTACATGATAAGGAAGTGGATCAGGATGTCTACAGATTATTACTGTTTCCATTTGCTGTAAAAGATCAAGCTAAGAGGTGGTTAAATAACCAGCCTAAGAACAACATAAAAACATGGAAGCAGTTGTCAGAAAAATTCCTGAGTCACTATTTCCCTCCAAAACGGATGACACAGCTAAGGCTAAGCATCCAAGGCTTCAAACAAGGAGATAACGAATCCCTTTATGATGCCTGGGAGAGATACAGAGAGATGCTAAGAAAATGCCCCTCTGAAATGTTTTCAGAATGGGTGCAATTAGACATCTTCTACTATGGGCTTGCAGAAAAAGCTCAGACTTCTCTAGACCACTCAGCTGGTGGATCTATACATATGAGAAAAACAATTGAAGAAGCTCAAGAGCTTATTGATACAGTTGCCAGAAATCAGCATCTGTACCTAAGCAGTGAATCTTCCATGAAAGAAGAAGCTAAAACAGTAACTGCTGAACTCAGCCTTTAGATCAGGCTAATGAATTCAATCAGCAATTAGACTTTCTAACTCAGCAGCTAGCTGAATTCAAGGAAATACTACAGGAAACAAGAATGGCTAACAGGAATATGGAAGTACAGTTAAAGCAAACAGAAAAGCAACTGTCAAAACAAATAGTAGAAGGATGCCAAGCAGTTCAATTAAGAAGTGGGAAAACATTAAATACCTCACTTCAAAGCAGCAGAAAGCCAAGAAATGAACATATGGCTACTCAAAATCCCTCTGAGGACAGTCAGAGCCCAGAGAGGAATAATGCTGGCGCTGAACGCCCAGACCATGCTCATTCCTGGCGTTCAACACCAGAAACAAGCATGAATCCGGCGTTGAACACCCAAAGGGAGCACAGTTCTGGCATTCAGACGCCAGTAACAGATAAGGAGTTGGCGTCTAACGCCACTCCAGCTTCCACCCCTGGCATTCAAATGCCAGTAGGGGATCAGTCACACACAAGTGCTGATAACAACCCTTCTAAAAAGGCTTCCCAACCCACTTCTACAGGCAATAAACCTGCAGCAACTAAGGTTGAGGAATACAAAGCCAAAATGCCTTATCCTCAAAAACTCCGCCAAGCGGAACAGGATAAGCAATTTGCCCGCTTTGCAGACTATCTCAAGACTCTTGAAATAAAGATTCCGTTTGCAGAAGCACTTGAGCAAATACCCTCTTATGCTAAGTTCATGAAAGAGATCTTAAGTCATAAGAAGGATTGGAGGGAAACTGAAAAAGTTTACCTCACTGAAGAATGCAGTGCAGTCATTCTGAAAAGCTTACCTGAGAAGCTTAAGGATCCCGGAAGCTTTATGATACCATGCACATTAGAGGGTAATTGCACCAAGCAAGCTCTGTGTGACCTTGGGGCAAGTATCAACCTAATACCTGCATCTACTATCAGAAAGCTTGGTTTGACTGAAGAAATCAAACCAACCCGGATATGTCTTCAACTTGCTGATGGCTCTATTAAATACCCATCAGGCGTGATTGAAGACATGATTGTCAAGGTTGGGCCATTTGCCTTTCCTACTGACTTTGTGGTGCTGGAAATGGAGGAGCACAAGAGTGCAACTCTCATTCTAGGAAGACCTTTCCTAGCAACTGGACGAACCCTCATTGACGTCCAAAAAGGGGAGATAACCCTGAGAGTCAATGAGGATGAGTTTAAGTTGAATGTTGTCAAAGCTATGCAATATCCAGACACATTAGACGACAGCCTGGGTGTTGATATTATTGACTCCCTGGTGGAAGAGGTCTATATGACTGAGAGTCTCGAATCAGAGCTAGAGGACATTTTTAAAGATGTTCAGCCTGATCTGGAGGAACCAGAGGAAATAAAAGAACCTCTGAAAACTCCTCAGGAAGAGGAGAAACCTCCTAAACCCGAGCTCAAACCACTACCACCATCCCTGAAATATGCATTTCTGGGAGAAGGTGACACTTTTCCTGTAATCATAAGCTCTGCTTTAGGGCCACAGGAAGAGAAAGCATTAATTCAAGTGCTAAGGACACACAAGACAGCTCTTGGGTGGTCCATCAGTGATCTCAAGGGCATTAGCCCAGCCAGATGCATGCACAAGATCTTACTGGAGGGTGACGCCAAGCCAGTGGTTCAACCACAAAGGCGGCTGAATCCAGCCATGAAGGAAGTTGTGCAGAAAGAGGTCACTAAGTTAATAGAGGCTGGGATTATTTATCCTATTTCTGATAGCCCCTGGGTAAGCCCTGTCCAAGTCGTCCCTAAGAAAGGTAGCATGACAGTGGTTCATAATGAAAAAAATGAGCTGGTTCCTACAAGAACAGTTACAGGGTGGCGTATGTGTATTGATTATAGAAGGCTCAATACAGCCACCCGAAAGGATCATTTTCCTTTACCATTCATAGACCAGATGCTAGAAAGACTAGCAGGTCATGAATACTACTGCTTCCTGGATGGATATTCAGGTTATAATCAAATTGCAGTAGATCCCCAGGATCAAGAGAAAACGGCATTCACATGTCCATCTGGAGTATTTGCATACAGAAGGATGCCATTTGGCTTGTGCAATGCACCTGCAACCTTTCAAAGGTGCATGCTCTCCACCTTCTCTGATATGGTGGAGAAGTTTCTGGAAGTCTTCATGGATGACTTTTCAGTATTTGGAGACTCATTCAGCTCCTGCCTTAACCATTTAGCACTTGTTCTGAAAAGATGCCAAGAGACTAACCTAGTTTTAAACTGGGAAAAATGTCACTTTATGGTGACTGAAGGGATTGTCCTTGGGCATAAAATTTCAAACAAGGGAATAGAGGTGGATCAAGCTAAAGTTGAAGTAATTGAAAAATTACCACCACCTGCCAATGTTAAGGCAATCAGAAGCTTTCTGGGGCATGCAGGATTCTATAGGAGGTTTATAAAGGATTTTTCAAAAATTGCAAAACCTCTGAGCAATCTGCTAGCTGCTGACACGCCATTTGTGTTTGACACAAAGTGTCTGTAGGCGTTTGAGACCCTGAAAGCTAAGCTGGTCACAGCACCAGTTATTTCTGCACCAGACTGGACATTACCCTTTGAACTAATGTGTGATGCCAGTGACTATACCATTGGTGCAGTATTGGGACAGAGGCATAACAAGCTTCTGCATGTCATTTATTATGCTAGCAGTGTTTTAAATGATGCCCAGAAAAATTACACAACCACAGAAAAAGAATTACTTGCAGTGGTTTATGCCATTGACAAGTTTAGATCCTACTTAGTAGGATCAAAAGTGATTGTGTATACTGACCATGCTGCTCTTAAATATCTACTCACAAAGCAGGATTCAAAGCCCAGGCTCATAAGATGGGTGTTGCTTCTGCAAGAGTTTGATATAGAAATAAGAGACAGAAAAGGAACAGAGAATCAAGTAGCTGATCACCTGTCCCGGATAGAAACAGTAGCAGGAGCATCCCTCCCTCCTACTGAGATCTCTGAAACCTTTCCGGATGAGCAATTGTTTGCTGTTCAGGAAGCTCTGCGGTCTACAGACATTGCAAACTATAAGACACAAGGTTCTCCTTTTGTAACCATGGAGAGGAAGCATGAAAAGCTTCTCTCACTGCAGAGTCAATCAAAGCCCCCACAGTCCAACTCTAAGTTTGGTGTTGGGAGGCCACAACCAAACTCTAAGTTTGGTGTTGAACCCCCACATTCAAACTCTAAGTTTGATGTTGGGAGGTCCCAACCTTGCTCTGATTATCTGTGAGACTCCATGAGAGCTCACTGTCCAGCTAAGGACAATAAAAAAGCGCTTGCTGGGAGGCAACCCAGCCAATCACAAAATTTAATTTTATTCGTTTTGATTAATTAATTGATTTTTACAGGTATATGTCAAAGTATCTTCAAGGTAAAATAGCAATTGATTGGATTCACAGAGTTACAAGGGAATTTGGAAGCTCACTGGCATGAAAAAGCCAGTAAGAAACATTTTGGGCGTTGAACGCCCCAAAGAAGCACCCACTGGGCGTTCAACGCCAGTAAGGGTAGCCATCTGGGCGTTAAACACCAGAAAGGAGCATCTTCTGGGCGTTGAACGCCAGAAAGAAGCACCTTCTGGGCGTTTAACGCCAGAACCACAGCATCCTGGGCGTTTAGAAAAACGCCCAGTGACAAAGGACTTCCTGGCGTTCAACGCCAGAAAGAAGCAACAGCTGGGCGTTGAACGCCCAGGAGAAGCAACATTTGGGCGTTAAACGCCCAAAACATGCAGCGTTTGGGCGTTTAACGCCAGGATGGTGGGAAGGAGGTAATTTCGTTTTCAATTCAAATTTTTTTCAATTTTCGTGTTTCAATTCATAATTTCTTGCATAAACATGTTTCAAATTATCATCCCTCAAATCAAATTAGTTTTCTAAAAACCCTAATTTCTAAAATCCCTTTTTCAAAAATATCAAATGTATCTTAATTCATAAACACAAATCTTTTTCCAATCCAATTCTTTTTCAAATCTTTTTAATTTCTTCTCATATCTTTTTCAACTCATCTTATCTTTTTTTCCGAAACTGCCTCTCCTTCTATTCCCCACTTTTCCTTTCTTTTGCTTGAGGACAAGCAAACCTCTAAGTTTGGTGTGATTTGCCATGATCACTGAGCTAAAACTCATTAAGATCATGGCACCTAAGGGAACAGGAAGAGCAAGGATGTGAACTTAAAGGAGCTGAAGCGTCAGAAATTAATTCTTGAAGGCACCCCACAGACTAGAGGAACATCCACTTCCCAAAATACAGGTTGTTAAGTTCTAATTCTAGCTTTAACTCTGTGATAGTATTATTATAGGATTTTACCTTAGAAGTTATATAGGAGTAGTAGTAATTAGCATATCTACTTTGGCTTTATTTCCAATTAAGTTATAACTTATTTTTCTCATCATCATCAAACATGAATAAAATAGTAGATTTATAGAATAAAGAGGCAATTTAATTTTTTCGAGTTCTTAATAAGGAATATTCTAATTATTTATATGTGGTGGCAATACTTTTTGTCTTCTGAATGAATGCTTGAACAGTGCATATTTTTTATATTGAATTTTATGAATGTTAAAATTGTTGGCTCCTGAAAGAATGAGGAACAAGAGAAATGTTATTGATGATCTGAAAAATCATGAAATTGATTCTTGAAGCAAGAAAAAGCAGTGAAAAAAAAATTTTCTTGCGAAAAAAAAATGCCAAAAAGAGAGAAAGAAAAAGCAAGCAGAAAAAGCCAATAGGCCTTAAAACCAAAAGGCAAGGGTAAAAAGGATCCAAGGCTTTGAGCATTAATGGATAGGAGGGCCCAAGGAAATAAATCCAGGCCTAAGCGGCTAAATCAAGCTGTCCCTAACCATGTGCTTGTGGCATGCAGGTCCAAGTGAAAAGCTTGAGACTGAGTGGTTAAAGTCGTGATCCAAAGCAAAAGAGTGTGCTTAAGAACGCTGGACACCTCTAATTGGGGACTCTAGCAAAGCTGAGTCACAATCTGAAAAGGTTCACCCAATTATGTGTCTGTGGCATTTATGTATCCGGTGGTAATACTGGAAAACAAAGTGCTTAGGGCCACGGCCAAGACTCATAAAGTAGCTGTGTTCAAGAATCAACATACTAAACTAGGAGAATCAATAATACTATCTGAATTCTGAGTTCCTATGGATGCCAACCATTCTGAATTTCAAAGGATAAAGTGAGATGCCAAAACTGTTCAGAAGCAAAAAGCTACTAGCCCCGCTCATCTAATTAGAATCTGAGCTTCACTTGAAACTCTGAGATATTATTGTTTCTTAATTTCTTTTCATCCTATTTTATTTATCTAGTTGCTTGAGGACAAGCAACAGTTTAAGTTTGGTGTTGTGATGAGCGGATATTTTATACGCTTTTTGGGGGTAATTTCATGTAGATTTTAGTATGTTTTAATTAGTTTTTAGTTAAATTTTATTAGTTTTTAGGCAAAAATCATATTTCTGGACTTTACTATGAGTTTGTGTATTTTTCTGTGATTTCAGGTATTTTCTGGCTGAAATTGAGGGAGCTAAGCAAAAATCTGACTTAGGCTGAAAAAGGACTGCTGATGCTGTTGGATCCTGACCTCCCTGCACTCGAAATGGATTTTCTGGAGCTACATGAGTCTAATTGGCGCGCTCTTAACGGCGTTGGAAAGTATACATCCAGGGCTTTCCAGCAAAATATAATAGTCCATACTTTGCGCGAAGATAGATGACGTAACTTGGCGTTGAACGCTAAGTACATGCTGCTGTCTGGAGTTAAACGCCAGAAAAACGTCATGATCCGGAGTTGAACGCCCAAAATACGTCATAACTTGGAGTTTAACTCCAAGAAAAGCCTCTACTCGTGGATAGCTTTAGTCTCAGCCCCAGCACACACCAAGTGTGCCCCAGAAGTGGATTTCTGCACCAATTATCTTAGTCTACTCATATTCTGTAAACCTAGGTTACTAGTTTATTATTTAAACAACTTTTAGAGACTTATCTTGGACCTCATGACATTTTCAGATCTGAATTACATACTTTTTGACGGCATGAGTCTCTAAACTCCATTGTTGGGGGTAAGGAGCTCTGCAGCGTCTCGATGAATTAATACAATTCCTTTGTTTTCCATTCAAACACGCTTGTTCTTATCTAAGATGTTCATCCGCGCTTAATTATGGAGAAGGTGATGATCCGTGACACTCATCACCTTCCTTAATCCATGAACGTGTGCCTGACAACCACCTCCGTTCTACATCAGACTGAATGAGTATCTCTTAGATTCCTTAATCAGAATCTTCGTGGTATAAGCCGGATTGATGGCGGCATTCATGAGAATCCGGAAAGTCTAAACCTTGTCTGTGGTATTCCGAGTAGGATTCTGGGATTGAATGACTGTAATGAGCTTCAAACTCCTGAAGGCTGGGCGTTAGTGACAGACGCAAAAGAATCAATAGATTCTATTCCAACCTGATTGAGAACCGACAGATGATTAGCCGTGCTGTGACAGAGCATAGGAACGTTTTCACTGAGAGGATGGGAAGTAGCCATTGACAACGGTGACACCCTACATAGAGCTTGCCATGGAAGGGACTTTTCGTGTGTTGAAGGATTTCAAGGAAGAGTTGAAGTTCAAAGGACAAAGCATCTCCAAAACTCCAATATATTTCTCATTACTGCACAACAAGTAACAATTTGATTCTCTTTTATTTTTCTAATAATTTTAAACACTTTGACTTCTTACAATTAAATCCAAATAATCTTATTGGCCTCCTGACTAAGATTAATAAAATAAATATAGCTTGCTTCAAACCAATAATCTCCGTGGGATCGACCCTTACTCACGTAAGGTATTACTTGGATGACCCAGTGCACTTGCTGGTTAGTTGTGCGGATCACAAATTCGTGCACCATTTTGCGTGGTCAAGAATTCAGAATAAATTCCCGTTGCAAGTATAGCTTCTAAACTAACAAAAGTCCTTTCTTACAAACGTTTTGGTTGTCACAAGTAACAAACCCCTAAATAAATTGATAACCGAAGTATTCAAACCTCGGGTCGTCTTCTCAAGGAATTGCAGGGAGATGTTCTTATTATTGGTTATGCAAAGGTATATTTTGGGGTTTTTTAAAAGGGTTGAACAAGTAATTTAATTGACAAGAAAAGTAAATTAATAATTAATAAAACCCTTGGCAAGGTATGAAAATTGGAATTCCTATCCTAGTTATCCTTATCAGGTGTAATGAGAATTGGGTTTTAATCCTACTTAGTTATCCTTTATTAAACAAAGGAAGGTCAAATGGACTAATTAGTTTGATCCCTCAAGTCCTAGTCAATTCCTAATAAAAGACTAGAATGATTGGAATTCAATTCAATTAGCAAAAATAACAATTATCAATCAACAGCTGAGTTTGATAACTCAAGAGTCTCCAATTAATCAACCAAAGCTAAGAATGTAAAAAGCTAAATAAATATCATGGATTTGAAATACCTCAAACTATATTAAACAGAGAAAATCCTAACATGAATGGTTTATAAGCCAAATAGGCAACATAAGTAATACAAGCATTAAAGTATCTCAAAGTAGAAGAGAAGTCAAAATAAAGGAATATTGAACCTGGAGCTAAGAAGAATTGTAAGTTGAAATAATAATAAATTCTAAATCCTTTAAGAGGAATCCTAATCCAAAATCCTAAGAGAGAGGAGAGAACCTCTCTCTCAAAAAACAACATCTAAAACTATGAGAGTGGATTTTACCATGGTGGGGTGTCTCCCACCTAGCACTTTTGTTTATTGTCCTTAAGTTGGACTTATTGGGAGCTCCTCATCAAGGTGGCTTGTGCTTGTACTCATCTTGGAACTCCCACAAATGCTTGGTTCTCCATTGTGCCCCAAGATTTTTTATGGATTGAGCCAAGTGTTGATGGAGTTCTTCACAAGCTTGGGGCTCCCAAAGTTGATCCTCTTCTTGTAATCCGGGATCCCACACTTTGTTTTCACACCCGTCTTGAGGTTGATCATCATTATTAGTCCATTCGGGTGGTGAACAAGAAGAATCCTCTATGAAGTGCCCAACAATCCTCCTAGACCCATCTATTTGAGCACTATTCCCACCTTTGTATTCAACTCTTGAAGTATCAACCAAAATGAGCCTTGATTTGCAACGCCAACCACGAAACATCTTTCGCTTACGCTTCATTCCACAAAGCATCCTAAGTTGACCATCCGTTTCAAGCAAGCCATACTCAAGTGGGACAATAAAGCTAATAGAAATGAATTTTACCCACTCAAGTGAAGGAGTATATGACAACCTAGGCAAAGATGCTTCCAACGATCTTGACAAAGCGTATTCCACTCCCATCCTTCTATTTCTAAGGACTTCCACCTCTTCACAAGATTTCTCTAATTCAATCATTTGTTCATTAATACTATCTAAGCCTTTTCCCTTAATCAAACTATAATTGGGAGGGTGAAAGAAGTTTACCTCCACAATATTTTCAAATGCACCGGGAGAAGATTCTTCAAGTTCAAAGGATTCTCCACCACTAGGACTTGATGCTTGCTCTTCATTGCCATGGGAACTCAATTCTTGCTCTATCCCATCCAAGTCTTCATATGGAATATGCCTTGGGAGGTGTACACTTTCCTCCCTAGCATCAATTTCAATCATCTTGGAAGGGTTTTCTTCAACTCTATATTCCCATGGAGGCTCCACATCTCCTAAGTCTTCTACCACTTCTTCCTTGTCTTCAACAATTAAAGCTTCCTCCAATTGTTCCAATATAAAGCAACTTCCCTTATTTCCCACCGGAGTTTCCAATCTCTCCTTCATGCTATGTTCTTCATTTGATTTTTCACATGTAGCCATGGGAGTTCCTTGAGTGTTCAAGCATTGGGAGGCTAATTGATTTGTTACCGCATCCAAGGTGGCCATGAAATTTTGCACATCCCTTTTCATCTCTTCTTACCCTTGAACAAGAACACCAAGAGTTTCATCCATTAGAGATTGGGGTGGGTGGAAGGGTCCCTCATTTTGGGGAAAGGGTTCATAGTAGGAAGGTGGTTCTTCTTGGTAGAGTTATGGTGGTTCAATGTTTTCCACTCTTTTCACTTGTTGCACAATACACTCCATGGTTGCTTGAAATTGTTCCAATGCTTCCTTGAGACGATCCCTTGACTCTTGTTCCTCTTGGATAATATGATTAGGATCATGTGGCTCTTGGATCAATGGATATGAGTATTCTTCCATGGGAGGTTGTGGTGGAAAGTAGTATTCATCTTGTCATTGAAAATTTTCATATATTGGAGGTGGTTCACCTTGGTAATAATGTGGAGGAGGTGGCTCTTGAAAATATCGATGTTGGAATGGTGGTGGCTCTATATGTGGTTCATATGGCTCATATGGTTATTGGTAGGATGGATATGGATTAGGGTCATATGAAGGTGGTTGGTAAGAAGGGGCTTGTGAGTATGGTTGAGAGTTATGTTGAGGATATAGTTCATAGGCATATGGTGGTGGTTCTTGAAAGTCACAAGGTGATTCACCATAGCCATTGGATTGATATGTGATGTGTGGAAAACGATCCAACACAAAACTCACCGGCAAGTGTACCGGGTCGCATCAAGTAATAATAACTCACATGAGTGAGGTCGATCCCACAGGGATTGAAGGATTGAGCAATTTTAGTTTAGTGGTTGATTTAGTCAAGCGAATCAAGTATTGGTTGAGTGATTTTGTATCGAACAGTAAGTAAATAACAGAAAATGTAAAGGGGAAGGGAAGAATTGCAGAAATTAAAGAAAACTGAAAGTAAAAGAGCTGAATCTTAAAGAGCAAGAAATTAAATTGCTGAAGCATAAAGTGCAACAAATGTAAATTGCAGTAATGAAAAGGGATTTGAGGATTGGGATTTCAGAATTCAAGCAAGGGAAATTAAATTGTAACAATTAATAAAGCAGAAGTTGAATTAGAAGTAACTAGAATTCAAGCAGAAAATGGAATTGAATTGCAGCAGGGGTTCACAGAAGAACCAAAAAGGAAAATGTGATCTCAGGACTCCAGAGACTAGATAGCAAAGTCTAGATCTCAATTGCCTTTCCAGATCCAAATTCTCAAAGCAATTAACAAGAAATTAAAGAAGAAGCAGTAAAGAGAATGTAATTGAACTCAATTATGCAGAAGAGGAATTCAAGAGATCTTGAATGGAGATTGAGACAGAAATTCCTCAATTCTTCACACCCAAGACTCAAACAAGAAAAGTAAAAATGCTCCAGCAAGAACGAGGAAGAAGAGAGATCAATTCTCCTCCCCAATTCCCTGAAATCTCAGTTCCTAGCTCTCAAAATTCAAAATCAAAAGAAACTCTCAATTCTCAAGTGAAAAGAAAGCTCAAAGTAAAGGTCAAAAGTCAAAGTTTTTAATTACATCAAATTAACTCCTATTTATACACTTTCTATTCTTGGATTTTGGAATTTGGATGGGCTTTTGATTTGGTGAAGAAATTAATTTAATTGGATTTTTAATCCAATTTCAGCCCATGAAGAAAGTAGCTCCCAGGAGGCTGCCTTGCCCTTGTGGAGGGCAGGGCAGGAAATGATGCGTGCGGCCTTGTGCGTGCGTGCGTGGTGCGTTGATGCTTGCAGGATGCTGCCCTGCCCTTGTGGAGGGCAGGGCAGAGTTTTTTTTTGGTGCGCCAGATTCTGCCCGTGCGTGCGTGCTGTTGCTGCCGAGACTCCCTTGGTGCGCCAACTCTTGTGCGCTGGCCGTGCATTACACAATGCTGCCCTGTCCTTGCGGAGGGCAGGGCAATGTTTCCAAAATTGAAGCTCCGCGTTCGAAACTCGGTTGACGCGCACGCTACTTTTTTTTCTTGATTTTCTTGGCACCAAAGTAAGGCCTAGTTCCTTGCTTCCTCATGGTGCCGTGTTCGATCCTTGTGGCAAGCATTGGTGAGCTTCTTTCTTGAATTTATTTCCTTGATGAGCCCGATATTGCTCTTGAGGAGGGCAGGGTAGAGTTTTTGTTCTTCTTGATCCTTGGCATCAAATTGTGCTCCGCCCTTGAGGAGGGCAGGGCAGTGTTGCTTCTCAAGCTTGTTTCATTATGTTGCCCTCCTGGAGGGCAGTGTGCCCTTGTGGAGGGCAATGTTTGCTTCCTCCCTTCTATGCGGCACACTTCTCCTTCCCTTGGGCCACGCTTTCTTTAAGCCACGCTTTCCTCTTTTCTTCCTTTCTTCATCTACAAGAAACCAAAACAACCACTCAAAGTATCTCTAAACTCATAAGGTTTATAATTCATTAAAAATCACTTAATTCTTGCTTAAACCTCATGATTTAGCATCAATTTAATGAAGGTTGCTGAATTTAAAGAAGCTATGCATTTTCATTCCAAATCACTTACTTAGGATGCAAGAAAGTGCATAAAGACTAGTAAAACAAGTGAAATTAGCTTGAAAAATGGGTATATGATGACCCGTCATCACAACACCAAACTTAATTCTTGCTTGTCCCCAAGCAAGCATCAAAACTAAGAGAAAAAGAAATGAACAAGAAAAGAAACATATCCTTATTAGGCATATAACAGAACTTGACTTATGGAGTTTTTATGCAGACAATGATAACTCAATTATTGTTGCTATTGCATGATATACATTTTTCCTCAAAGGCTTACTAAACTTGCTGTTATAAGGTTTATTCTTTCTTTGCTCCCTTGCTAACTTTTCTTTTCTCATGTTGCTTATCAAGCTTATTATTCTTTGAAGGCTTGGTGTCTAATGTTGTAGTAGTAGCCTTTGGCTTTTTATTTTTTTCTCAACATCTTTCCACCACAGACACATGGCTCACTATTTCTTCCTAGGATCATTGATGCCCACTATCTCTTTGGATAACTAAATGTTATGTATCTAGGTTGCTCTTTATTGTGGACTTTCAATTGGTCATCCCAAATCAGTTGATCTAAGTGACCGGGTTTTGAAATACCCCTCAGAATTTACTTATCCAAGTATATCCTAGTACAAGAACACCACAGGCATGTGTCCTAGGGTCCAAGCTATTGGTGTCCAGCCTTTATTCTTTTGTTTTTCTTACCACATTGGCTTTTTCTTCTTCCTTTTCTTTCTGTTTTAATTTTTTTTGTTCTCAAGGGCTTTTTCTTTACTGATATGAACCTTTATAACAGCAAGCTAGATCACACTTCAATGAAAATGACATCATGCAGCAATTATTTTCTGAGTTATACATTTAATCAAACACATACACCACCATTAACTTCCATTCTAACTTATGCAACATTGGATATTTACTTTCTAATTCAAACAATTCTCTTTTATTCAAGCATATGGGAAACAAAACAAAATTCAAGCTAAGTGATGGATGACAAGCATTATGCAGATTATCATACTTAATCAAACAACTTCACTTGCAGCTAGATAAACACTTTAGCAGGATATATAATGGTTCCCATGTTCAAAAAATTCACAGCAGCAAGGATTGAGTTCAGATACAACCTTTGAAGTTGCAGCCTTGTGATTCTTCCTTCTGTTGTGTTTTCTTTGAGTTAAGATGCACAATATCTTCAATTGTTGACTCATGTCCTGCATAATTCTCAAAGTTGCTTGCTTCTCAAGCCCTTAAGTGCATGGTTAGTATGCATAAATTGAGTGTGGCTCTTGGATTTATCTTGGTGTGAGAACACCAAACTTAATTACTTGCCACTGCCTCTGATGCAACAAGTTAACCATATGTGAAACCTTGTGTTCTTGTTAAAGGTTATGGGATTAAAGCTAGAAAGCAGTTTAAATAGTTGAATAATTTGTTCGATTGCTTGGAGCTAGCATCATGCAAGAGGTGAGAATGTGCTTTTAAATGAGATTTTTGGTGGAACACCAAACTTAGAATCTTTCATTCTTCCTTAAGTTGTTTTGGTGTGTAACACCAAACTTAGCTCCTTGCAATGCATAACAGTTATTCATCATCTTTATTGAAAAAGCTATGAAAAGAAAACTACCTCAGCTTGGGTTGCCTCCCAACAAGCGCTTCTTTATTGTCACTAGCTTGACATCTTCTATTTTTACTTCAAGAAGGGTTTAGATTCTGAACCTCTTTTTCCTTGTCCCATTGTCCTCCTAGGTATAGCTTTGCTCTGTGACCATTTGCTGTGAATCGACTCTTTGTTGCTTCATCCAGCAATTCAATACTCCCATAAGGAAAGACCTTAGTTACCAAATACGGACCAGTCCACTTAGATTTAAGCTTGCCAGGGAATATTTTGAGTCGTGAGTTGTACAAGAGTACTTGTTGCCCAGGTTTGAATTCTTTCTTCAAGATCTTCCTGTCATGCCACCTCTTGGCTTTTTCCTTGTATATCTTGGTATTTTCATAGGCTTCTAGCCTAAATTCATCCAGCTCATTTAACTGCAACAACCTTTTCTCGCCTGCTGCTTCAGAGTCAAGGTTTAGGAGTTTAGTAGCCCAAAAGGCTTTGTGTTCAAGCTCTACAAGTAGGTGACAAGATTTGCCATATAATAGCTGAAATGGGGATTTCCCAATGGGAGTTTTGAAAGCTGTCTTGTATGCCCAGAGTGCATCTTCCAACTTCCTAGCCCAATCCTTTCTTGTGCTTCCTACTGTTTTCTCTAGGATTTTCTTCAATTCTCTGTTTGCTAATTCAGCCTGCCCATTAGTCTGAGGGTGATATGGTATGGCTACTTTATGAATAACTCCATATTTATGAAGAAGTTTCTCCATTTGTTTGTTATAGAAATAACCACCACCATCACTAATAAGACCCTTGGGTACCCCATATCTAGTAAAAATGTGCTTCTTGAGGAATTGAAGGACAATTTGTGCATCACAAGTAGTTGTGGCTATGGCTTCCACCCACTTTGAGACATACTCCACTGCCACCAAGATATATCTGAAGGAATAGGAAGGGGGAAAGGGTCCCATGAAATCAATGCCCCATAGATCAAATAATTCTAATTCCAAAATGAAATTCTGCGGCATCTCATTCCTTCTTGTCAATCCTCCTGCTCTCTGGCATTCATTACATTGGTGGACAAACTCTCTGGCATCTTTGAAGATAGTTGGCCAATAGAACCCACTTTGCAATATCTTTGCAGCTGTTCTTTCTGGACCAAAATGTCCACCATAAGCTGAACCATGGCAATGCCATAATATGTTTCTTATTTCACTCTCAGGGACACATCTCCTAATTACTCCATCAGAACATCTCTTGAACAGAAAAGGTTCATCCCACAAGAACTTCCTTGCTTCATTGATTAGCTTCTTCACTTGTTGCTTAGAGAATTCTTGAGGTATCTTTCTCCCCACTTTGTAATTTGCTATGTCAGCAAACCATGGTGTTTGTTGAACCAGCAATAAGTGTTCATCTGGGAAGCTTTCATTCACAGGTTGTGAGGCTTTTTGAATTGTTTCTTGTGGTAGCCTTGACAAATGATCAGCAACTCGGTTTTCAGTGCCTTTCTTGTCCCTTACCTCAATGTCAAACTCCTGCAGGAGTAGTATCCACCTGATAAGTCTTGGTTTAGCATCCTGCTTTGACATCAAATACTTGAGGGCGGCATGATCAGTATAAACCACAATTTTAGATCCTATCAAGTATGATCTAAACTTATCAAATGCATAGACTACAGCTAACAATTCCTTCTCTGTTGTGGTGTAATTTTTTTGAGCCTCATTCAATACTTTACTTGCATAATATATGACATGATGCAAATTTCCCTTCTTTTGTCCAAGTACAGCACCAATTGCAATATCACTTGCATCACACATGAGTTCAAAGGGTAGTTTCCAATCCGGAGGTGTGATAATTGGTGCTATTGTGAGTTTGTGTTTTAAAGTTTCAAAGGCATGCTGGCAATTTTCATCAAAAATAAAAGGTTTATCAATCATTAACAGATTACTCAAAGGTTTGGCTATTTTAGAAAAATCCTTGATAAACCTTCTATAAAATCCTGCATGCCCCAAGAAACTTCTAACAGATTTCACATTAGTTGGTGGAGGGAGCTTTTCTATAATCTCCACTTTTGCCTTGTCAACCTCTATCCCTTTTCTTGAAATTTTATGACCAAGAACAATCCCCTCAGGCACCATGAAATGGCACTTTTCCCAGTTCAAAACCAAATTAGTTTCTTGGCACCGTTTCAAAACAAGAGTTAGATGTTTCAGGCAAGTATTGAAATTATCACCAAAAACAGAAAAGTCATCCATGAAAACCTCTAAAAACTTTTCAACCATATCTGAAAAAATGGAGAGCATACACCTTTGAAAAGTGGCTGGGGCATTGCATAGTCCAAATGGCATTCTTCTATAAGCGAAAGCTCCAACTGGGCATGTGAATGAAGTCTTTTCTTGGTCCTTTGGATCTACCACTATCTGATTATACCTAGAATAGCCATCCAGGAAGCAATAGTAAGCATGGCCAGCCAACCTTTCAAGCTTCTGATCAATGAAAGGAAGTGGGAAATGATCTTTGCGTGTGACATCATTCAGCCTCCTATAGTCAATACACATCCTCCATCCCGTCACAGTCCTTGTGGGAATGAGTTCACTTTTCTCATTAATAATGACTGTCATTCCATCCTTCTTTGGTACTACTTGGACTAGGCTTATCCATGAGCTATCGGAGATAGGATATATTATCCCTGCATTCCACAATTTCATTACTTCCTTCTGGACAACTTCCTTCATTGCAGGATTTAACCTTCTCTGAGGTTGAATTACTACTTTGGAATTGTCCTCCAAGAGGATTTTATGCATACACACTGCAGGGCTAATGCCTTTCAGATCATCAATGGTCCATCCTAAAGCATCCTTGTGAGCTCTGAGAACATCAAGAAGCTCTCCTTCTTCTTTCTTTGTTAGGGATGAATTGATGATCACTGGGAAGCTCTCTGAAGTGCCAAGAAATGCATATTTGAGATGGGAAAGTAATGGCTTCAGTTCTTGTTTTTGCACTTCTTCTTTCTTGCTTGGTTCCACCTCTTTGTCAATGGAGATTTCAGCTGCGTGTTCCTCTACTGTTTCTTGATTTTCTTCTTCTTGCTCATGCTGATTAGTGTCTAACATTTCTTCCACCAGGCTCTCTATCATATCCACTCTCAAATGATCTTCCTGCTCAGGAGGGTGTTGCATTGACTTAAAAACATTTATGATCACTTGCTCATTGTGTACTCTGAAGATCATTTCTCCTTTTTCCACATCTATAATGGCTCTTGCAGTTGCTAGAAATGGTCTTCCCAAGATGATTGAATTGTTTCCTTCCTCATCGGTGTCTAGGATTACAAAATCCGCAGGGAAGATAAACTCTCCAACCTTCACTAACAGATTTTCCACAATTCCATTGGGTGTCTTGATTGATCTGTCAGCCATGACTAGTGACATCCTGGTGGGTTTAAGTTCTTCTATAGCAAGCTTCTTCATCATGGACAGGGGCATTAGATTAATACTAGCTCCAAGATCACAGAGAGCTTTGTCCAAGGCTAGTTTGCCTATGGTGCATGATACTACAAAACTCCCTGGATCTTTAAGCTTTGGTGGAATTCCTTTTTGGAGCACAGCGCTACATTTCTCACTGAGCATTACCGTCTCCTTCTCGTTCCAGTCTCTTTTCTTATTGATGAGCTCCTTTTAAGAACTTCGCATATAGAGGCATGTGCTCCAATGCCTCAGCCAAAGGTATGTTGATTGCCAGCTTCTTGAAAGTCTCAAGAAATTTGTGAAAATGTTGATCCTTTGCTTCTTTTTGGAATCTCTGTGGATAGGGTAGTGGAGATGTAAGACTCTTTTCCACTTGCTTCTGTTTTGGATTTGGTTCTTCCATGTTCTGCTTTCCCTTCTTTAAGTTCTTTGGTTGGTTGTTTTCTTCTGTGAGCTTTTCTAGAACATTCTTGCTTGTTATGTCCTTGTTGTCAGCTCCATCTTTTTCTGTTGGCTCTTTGTCATTCTCCATAAGTTTCTTGGTTGCTCCTTGGTTGCTATCCACCAATGTTTTTCTACTCCTTAATTGCATGACTTTGCATTCTTCTTTTGGATTAGGAATGGTATCACTTGGTAGTGAGCTTGAAGGTCTCTCAATAAAAATCTACTTGGAGATTTGTCCAATCTGCCTTTCTAGGTTTTTCATGGAAGCTTCTTGGTTCTTTGTTGTCAATTCTTGGTTCTTCATCATTTTCTCCATGAGCAGCTCTAGATTAGTAATCCTCTGAGACTCTTGTGAAATTTGTTAGTTTTGGGGTATTGTTGGATGATGGTAGGCATTTTGGTTAGTTGATTGGTTATTGGGTGGGTAATAGTTTGAGTTGGGGTAAGTGTTTTGTGGTTTTCTGTATGTGTTTTGGTTAGTGTTTGGCTGGTTGTTGTGGTTTGTATTTTTCCAATTGTTTTAATTTGAGTTTCTTTGCCATGGTTGCTAAGTTTGATTATGGTTGTCTCCCCATCTGAGGTTGGGATGGTTCTTCCAAGATGGATTGTAGGTATCACCATAGACTTCATTTGTTCCGGGATTTTGGTTGTGCATGTATTGGACTTGCTCTTGCTGTTGCTCCTCTTGGGTTTTTTCATTTTGCACACATGTGGTTGATGGTTGGCTTGTGGCAATCACTGATGCTACTTGCAGGCCATCAATTCTTTTGGCCATTTGCTCAAATTGTTGCTGAATTTGCTGCTGCATCATTTTGTTTTGAGCTAAGATTGAATCCACTCCTTCCAACTCCATTACTCCTCTCCTTTGTGATGGTTGACGTTGCCTTTGGTGAGCAAAGAAATATTGGTTGTTAGCTACCATATCAATGAGGTTTTGAGCTTCCTCTGTAGTTTTCATGAGTTGTAATGAGCCTCCAGCTGAGTGATCAAGTGCTTCTTGAGCTTTCAGAGTAAGTCCTTCATAGAAGTTTTGCAACTTATCCCACTCAGTAAACATTTCTGGTGGACATTTCCTTAACAGAGCCTTATATCTTTCCCATGCCTCATATAAATTTTCAGCCTCCATTTGAGTGAATGTCTGTACCTCAGTCTTCAATCTTATGATCCTTTGAGGGGGATAAAATTTGGCAAGGAACTTGCTCACCAAATTATCCCAAGTATTGATGCTTTCTTTTGGAAATGTTTCTAGCCATTGAGTGGCTTTGTCCCTGAGAGAGAATGGAAAGAGCAGCAACTTGTAACTGTCAGGAGGTACACCATTGGTTTTGACAGTGTCACAAATCCTCAAGAAGGTAGATAAATGTTGATTCGGGTCCTCCAATGGCCCTCCTCCAAAAGAGCAGTTGTTTTGGACCAATGTGATGAGTTGTGGCTTTAGTTCAAAGTTGTTTGCATTGACATTAAGAGTAAGAATGCTGCTCCCACAATGTCTAGCATTTGCAAATGTGTAGGAAGCTAGTACTCTTCTTTGTTGTTGGTTATTGTTAGCCCCTCCTTCTGGTTGATTGGGATTTGATGGATCTCCTTCCATTTCTTGGAATTCCTCCTCAGATTCTTCCTCTCCAATGACGTTCTTCCCTCTTTCATCTCTTCTTATTCTTCGAAGAGTTCTTTGGTCAAGTTCAGAGAGAATAGGGGAAGCTCTTCCTGTACCTGACATACAAACACACAATGAGAGACACACAGATCCAGAAAACCAGTGAAACTTCAATCTATTGCTAGAATGAAGTTTTAGTTAGTTTAAGCAAAAGTTCAAACAGTTAGTGTGTTAGAAAAACAAATAAAGAAAAAGTGCTTGATCTAGATCTCCACTTCACTTAATCATTGTCAATCTATTTCAATCCCCGGCAACGGCGCCAAAAACTTGATGTGTGGAAAACGATCCAACACAAAACTCACCAGCAAGTGTACCGGGTCGCATCAAGTAATAATAACTCACATGAGTGAGGTCGATCCCACAGGGATTGAAGGATTGAGCAATTTTAGTTTAGTGGTTGATTTAGTCAAGCGAATCAAGTATTGGTTGAGTGATTTTGTATCCAACAGTAAGTAAATAACAGAAAATGTAAAGGGGAAGGGAAGAATTGCAGAAATTAAAGAAAACTGAAAGTAAAAGAGCTGAATCTTAAAGAGCAAAAAATTAAATGTCTGAAGCTTAAAGTGCAAGAAATGTAAATTGCAGTAATGAAAAGGGATTTGAGGATTGGGATTTCAGAATTCAAGCAAGGGAAATTAAATTGCAACAATTAATAAAATAGAAGTTGAATTAGAAGTAACTAGAATTCAAGCAGAAAATGGAATTGAATTGCAGCAGGGGTTCACAGAAGAACCAAAAAGGAAAATGTGATCTCAGGACTCCAGAGACTAGATAGTAAAGTCTAGATCTCAATTGCCTTCCCAAATCCAAATTCTCAAAGCAATTAACAAGAAATTAAAGAAGAAGCAGTAAAGAGAATGTAATTGAACTCAATTATGCAGAAGAGGAATTCAAGAGATCTTGAATGAAGATTGAGACAGAAATTCCTCAATTCTTCACACCCATGACTCAAACAAGAAAAGTAAAAATGCTCCAGCAAGAACGAGGAAGAAGAGAGATCAATTCTCCTCCCCAATTCCCTGAAATCTCAGTTCCTAGCTCTCAAAATTCAAAATCAAAAGAAACTCTCAATTCTCAAGTGAAAAGAAAGCTCAAAGTAAAGGTCAAAAGTCAAAGTTTTTAATTACATCAAATTAACTCCTATTTATACACTTTCTATTCTTGGATTTTGGAATTTGGATGGGCTTTTGATTTGGTGAAGAAATGAATTTAATTGGATTTTTAATCCAATTTCAGCCCATGAAGAAAGTAGCTCCCAGGAGGCTGCCCTGCCCTTGTAGAGGGCAGGGCAGGAAATGATGCGTGCGGCCTTGTGCGTGCGTGCGTGGTGTGTTGATGCTTGCAGGATGCTGCCCTGCCCTTGTGGAGGGCAGGGCAAAGTTTTTTTTTTGGTGCGCCAGATTCTGCCCGTGCGTGCGTGCTGTTGCTGCCGAGACTCCCTTGGTGCGCCAACTCTTGTGCGCTGGCCGTGCATTACACAATGCTGCCCTGCCCTTGCGGAGGGCAGGGCAATGTTTCCAAAATTGAAGCTCCGCGTTCGAAACTCGGTTGACGCGCACGCTACTTTTTTTTCTTGATTTTCTTGGCACCAAAGTAAGGCCTAGTTCCTTGCTTCCTCATGGTGCCGTGTTCGATCCTTGTGGCAAGCATTGGTGAGCTTCTTTCTTGAATTTATTTCCTTGATGAGCCCGATATTGCTCTTGAGGAGGGCAGGGCAGAGTTTTTGTTCTTCTTGATCCTTGGCATCAAATTGTGCTCCGCCCTTGAGGAGGGCAGGGCAGTGTTGCTTCTCAAGCTTGTTTCATTATGTTGCCCTCCTGGAGGGCAGTGTGCCCTTGTGGAGGGCAATGTTTGCTTCCTCCCTTCCATGCGGCACACTTCTCCTTCCCTTGGGCCACGCTTTCTTTAAGCCACGCTTTCCTCTTTTCTTCCTTTCTTCATCTACAAGAAACCAAAACAACCAATCAAAGTATCTCTAAACTCATAAGGTTTATAATTCATTAAAAATCACTTAATTCTTGCTTAAACCTCATGATTTAGCATCAATTTAATGATGGTTGCTTGATTTAAAGAAGCTATGCATTTTCATTCCAAATCACTTACTTAGGATGCAAGAAAGTGCATAAAGACTAGTAAAACAAGTGAAATTAGCTTGAAAAATGGGTATATGATGACCCGTCATCAATATGCATCATAGAATGGCTCTTCTTCATAGTGCATTGGTGGGGGTTGTTGCCATGAGGATTGATCATAAGCATATGGCTCTTCCCACCCTTGATTATCCCATTCTTGATACACATTCTCATTGAAGCTCTCATTACCTACAATATAGTTGTAACTACACTCATAGCCAAAGTGAGAATTCATAATGAAAAGAGAAAATAAAATTCAAAAGCTAATAGAAATAAAGAGAAACAAAATTCTACAACTAGCAAATAAAGTAAAAGGCAATATATTCATAATATTCACATATATACAATAACCAATAACACAACACCATTGCAACTCCCCGGCAACGGCGCCATTTTGATGATTAGATTTTTGATGGTTTAGAATTTCATAAATGAATTCTCGTTGCAAGTATAGTTCCTAAACCAAACAATAATCTTTTCATACAAAAAGTTGTTTGTCACTAAAACAAACCCCTAAATTTATAAACCGAAGTATTGGAACCTCGGGTCGTTCTCCCTAGGAATTGTAATGAAGTGTCTTGTTATTGGTTGTGAGTTATATTGGGGTTTTAAAGATTTTAGACAAGAAATATAAATGGCAAAGAAAATAAACTAACAACTAACAAAGCTCTTGGCAAGATATGAGAACTAGAAGTCCTATCCTAGTTATCCTCCTCAATTGTGATAACAAATTGTCCATTACTCCCACTTAGTTAACCTCTAACCATGGAGGAAAGTCAAGTGGATGAATCAATTTGATTCCTCAAGTCCTAATCAACTCCTAAAGGAGAGACTAGCGTTAGAGGCATTCAAATCAATTAGCAACTTCTAATTATCAATCAACAAAGGAATTAGATAACTCAAGAGTCACTAATTACTCTACCTAGGCCAAGAGGAACAAAATCTATACTAAAATCCAACCAAGCATTTCATCAAACACTTGGAAGGCACAAAAGGAAAACATAGTAATTCAACAACAAGAACAAAATTTAACAACAACGAATTGCAAGGAATTAACAACAACAATCAAAAGAAGCACAATTATTATGAATTACCTTGAATAGAATGGAAAGAAGAGAGAAGGAACAAGAGTAGATCTACAACAAAATATAGAAACAACATAAAGGAAATTACAACAAAAGAATAGAAGAAGAATGAATGTAACAATAAGGAATTGAAAGGTAGAAGTAGATGAGAGCAAAGATTAAAATATAGATCTAAGAAATTCTAACCTAATCCTAATCCTAATTCTAGAGAGAAGTGAGAGCTTCTCTCTCTAGAAACTAACTCTAACTACTTCTAAAACTAAACTATGACTAATGGTAACTAACTTGTTCATCCCTCTTCAATCCTTGGCTTAAATAGCATCAGAAATGAGTTGGATTGGGCCCACAAGGCTTCTAAAATCGCTGGCCACGAGTTGCATTAAGTGGGTCATGTGTCATCATCGGCGCGTCCGCGTACCGTGCTCGTGCACACCCCTATGCGCGATGCAACTACGGCAAATCTTATATCGTTTTGAAGCCCCGGATGTTAGCATTCCAACCCAACTAAAACCGCATCGTTTGGATCTTTGTAGCTCAAGTTATAGTCGATTAAGCGCGAAGAGGTCGGCTTGACAGCTTTTGCGATTCCTTCATTTCTTCATGAGTTCTCCATTTCTACATGCTTTTCCTTCATTCCTTTGATCCAATCTTTGCCTCCTAAATCTGAAATCACTTAACAAACATATCAAGGCATCTAATGGAATCAAGGTGAATTAAATTGAGCTATTTTATGACCTAAAAAGCATGTTTTCACTCTTAAGCACAATTAAAGGAGAAGTTATAAAACCATGCTATTTCAATGGATAAATATGGGTAAAAGGTTATAAAATCCCCTAAATTTAACACAAGATAAACCCTACAAATGGGGTTTATCATCCACGTGTTCGCGTCGTTCGTGCAGCTTTCAATCCGCACGGTCGTGTCAGGCACGCGAGCGCGTCACTTTGATTTCTTGCATTTCGCGCGGTCGCATGAGCCATGCGACCGCGTGACTTCTCGCTGGTCATCTCCTTAATTCCTTGTGTTCCTTCCAATTTTGCCCACTTCATCTTCATTCCTTACGCCATTCCTGCCCTATGAAGCCTGAAACACTTAACAGACAAATCACGGTATCGAATGGTATAAAGGAGAATAAAAATATACAATTAAAAGATCTTTAGGAAGCAAGTTTTCAATCATAGAACAATTTGGGAGGGAATTGTAAATACATGCTAATCATATGAATAAGTGGGTAGAAACTTGATAGAAACCACTCAATTAGATACCAGATAAACCATAAAATAGTGGTTTATCAACCACCCCACACTTAAACATTAGCATGTCCTCATGCTAAGTTCAAGGAGACAAAATAAATGAGTAGGGAAAAGCAGGACTCATGCAATGCAGCCTATGAATGTGAATGCAACTACATGCTAAAATGATTCTACCTACTTGGTGAAAAAGCAAATAAATCTTTCAAGAACAGATATGAGATGGATTTTACTAATTCAAATCACAAAATAAAGTACAAATAACTTGCAAGAAGAAGATAGCTCATGAAAGCAGGGAACATAGAATTAAGCATTGAACCCTTACTGGTAGTGTATATCATTCTAACTCTCAAGTGTCTAGGGTCAATTCTCTCAATTCTCTACTAATCTTGCTTTCTATAGCTTGCTCTTCATCTAACAATCAACAAAAATTAATTCACAGATACACGTATCAAGAGGTCTTTTAAGGGTTGTAATGGGGTTAGGGTCAAGGTAGGATTGTATTTGGTCAAGTGGACTAAAATCTGAATCCTTAATTAACTTAAACTTTCCACCTAACTTAGGACAATCCATGTAATCATAATATAAAATCAATAACTACCAATTAGCTGCGTTTACTACATATTTATGTATTCCAAATTTTGAGTACAGTACATGTGCATTGCTATCACCATTTACTTTGGGGCATTTTTGCCCCCTTTTATTTTTTTGCTCTTTTTTTTTAATTTTTTTCTATTTTTTTAAAGCATATGATTAAGGTATTGAATGCATAAACATGTTCTAAACATTTTTCACATTTTCACACAAAGTCTAACATACTCAATTCCCAAACCAAATGTTTCCAAACCACTTTCCCCACACTTAATTTATGAGCACACTCACTAGTCTAAGCTAATCAAGGATTCAAATTAAGGACATTATTGTTTTTCACTTAGAGTTAGTGATGAGCTAAAATAAAGAATAAAGGGGTAAAATAGGCTCAACATTGGTTTGCAAAGGATAATAAAAGGTAAGGCCATATGGGTATGTGAGCTCAGTGAAACAAGGCCTCAATCATATAAGTGTATGCATACATCAAATAATGAAAATATAGAATTAAGCAAGACAAAGGTCACAATTTTAGAGAGAAAACACACACCAAAAATAAAATATTGGTTGATAAGATGCAACCAATCAAATAGGCTCAAAAATTTCACAGGTTTTGTGTGTTCGAGCTCTAAATCATGTTCCAAAATAATATTTCTTCAAACAAGTTTTTCAAAAAGTTTTTAATTTAAATTAGTGAAATACTATAAAAAGTTTCTTGAAAAAGAAAATATTACTTCAACCAAGTGGTAAAATATGCAATCAATCATGCAAATGCAACAACTAACAAGGAAAATAAACCATTGGTGTTGAGATAGAAGAGTAACTAACCCATGGAGATCGGTATCGACCTCCCCACACTTAAAGATTGCACCGTCCTCGGTGCATGCTAAGATGTGCAGGTGGGTGGGGGTTGTGGTTCCTCTGCCGGTGCGCATCGTAGAGTCTCTCTCTTTACTCTTCCTGGTGGCCATCCTGAAAAGGGAGAAGAGAAAGGGACATGAAGTCAAAGGGATAGAGCAAGGAAGAGGGCAGTACGAGTGATAATCATGCCAGGTAGGGAAAATAGTGAATGAAAGACATGGTCGCGATTCCATGTGATCAGTTTATCAAAGGAAATATAGCAAGGCATGGTGAGTATTGGATGCAAGATGTTTATTATCATGCCAGCACAGGCATGAGTAGCACAGATCAAGCATCAAAAGTAAAAAATGTATTATTACTCATAACAAACTGACAATCACGTTTGTATTGATAATTATAATTAAATAATAAAATGTGGAAAGGATTTTGTGAAAAACAGGCATTAGAGTAGAATGATAGAATAATGAAGAATGCGCAATGTCATACGGGCTTTTTCACAAACACTTAGCATGCAGGGTAAATAAGTTATTGAAAGTATTAAATTGAACAAGCAAGCAACCCTATAAAAAGTAATATATAATTGTCAAACGATTCCTTAATAACCCATAAGCAAAATAATGACCCAAGTAAATTTTCAACACCAATGAAAATAACGCAATAAATGAAAGTATGCAAATAAATTAAATGAAATAGAATGGAAGTGAAGAGGGATGAGAATTTAAAGAGATGAAGAAGAAGAAAGTAAGAAAGAAGGGAGAAAGAAATAAGGAGGGAAAGAAAAGATTTAGAATTGGGGAAGAAAAGATAAGATATTTGGCTGATCTGGATAAGATGTGCGGCGCAAGCGACGCAAACGCGTGAGTGACGCGCTCGCGTGGTGTGCGGTAAGTTCAGGTGCTGCGGACGCGTGGGTGATGAGCGGATAATTTGTATACTTTTTGGCATTGTTTTTAGTATGTTTTTAGTATCTTTTAGTTAGTTTTTAGTATATTTTTATTAATTTTTAATTAAAATTCACTTTTCTGGACTTTACTATGAGTTTGTGTGTTTTCCTGTGATTTCAGGTATTTTCTGACTGAAATTGGAGGTTCTGAGCAAAAATCTGATCCAGAGACTGAAAAGGACTGCAGATGCTGTTGGATTCTGACCTCCCTGCACTCGAAGTGGATTTTCTGGAGCTACAGAAGCCCAATTGGCGCGCTCTCAACGGCATTGGAAAGTAGACATCCAGGGCTTTCCAGCAATATATAATAGTCCATACTTTGTCCAAGATTTGATGGCCCAAACCCGCGTAGCAATCCGGCCTCAGAAATTCCAGCGTTAAACGCCGGAACTGGATTAAAAGTTGGAGTTAAACGCCCAAACTGGCACCAAAGCTGGCGTTTAACTCCAGAAAAGGTCTCTACACGAATTTCCTTGATTGATCAGCCCAAGCACACACCAAGTGGGCCAGGAAGAGGATTTTTCTGTCATTTACTCATTTCTGTAAACCTTAGGAGACTAGTTTACTACATATAGGACCTTTTTACATTGTAATCAGTACCGAATGCTACTCTAAGACATTGTACACGTTTCTTCCACAGTATGAGTCTCTAAACCCCATGGTTGGGGGTGAGGAGCTCTGCTGTGTCTTGATGGATTAATGCAATTACTACTGTTTCTTATTCAATCATGCTTGCTTCCATTCTAAGATAACACTTGTTCTTAATCCGGATGAATGTGATGATCCGTGACAATCATCATCATTCTCAACCATGAACACGTGCCTGACAAGCACCTCTGTTCTATCTTAGATTGAGTAGTTATCTCTTGGATTCTTCTGAGTCTTCGTGGTATAGGCAGGACCTGATGGCAGCATTCAAGAGAATCCGGAAGGTCTAAACCTTGTCTGTGGTATTCTGAGTAGGATTCAATGATTGAATGACTGTGACATGCTTCAAACCTGTAATCTACTGGGCGTTAGTGACAGACGCAAAAGAGTGATTCTATTCCGGTAGAGGAGGGAACCAAACCGGTGATTGGCGGCACTGTGACAGAGTGCTCTGCATTAGCTTTCACTGCGCGGATGGGAGGTAGCTGCTGACAACAGTGAGACCCTACACGAGCTTGCCATGGAAGGAGACATGCGTGTTTGATGAAGAAGACAGTAGGAAAGCAGAGATTCGGAAGATGGAGCATCTCCAAACCTCAACCCATTCTCCATTACTGCAGTACAAGTAACTATTACATGTTCTTTTGCTTCTTACAATCAATCCTGATACTTTCTAATCTCCTAACTAAGATTTACAAGATAACCATAGCTTGCTTCAAGCCGACAATCTCCGTGGGATCGACCCTTGCTCACGCAAGGTATTACTTGGACGACCCAGTGCACTTGCTGGTTAGTTGTGCGGGATTGCAAAAGTGTTATTGCAATTTCGTGCACCAAGTTTTTGGCGCCGTTGCCGGGGATTGTTCGAGTTTGGACAACTAACGGTTTATTTTGTTGCTTAGATTAGGACTGTTTTCTTTTTGGTGGTTTAGAGTCTTTTAGTTGAGTCTAGTTCATATTCTAAGTTTGGTGTCAATTGCATGCTTTTTGTTTTTCTTTTAAATTTTCGAAATTTTCTTGTTCTTAGTCCCTTTTTGATTCTTAAAAGTTCTAAGTTTGGTGTCCTCTTTGTTTTTCTCTCTAAAATTTTCGAAAAAAAATTGTGTTTGATCTTCTAAAATTTTAAGTTTGGTGTTCTTTTGTGTTTTTCTCTTTCCTCTTTTTAAAAATCAAATCTTTTTCATAAAAATTTTTCAATCATATCTTCTTAATTGCTGTTTTCAAAATCTTTCTCTTTACTAATTGATTCAGTTCTCAATTTGCTTTGATCTTATTTTACTTTTCATTTTCGAAATTTTATTTTATTTTCCTGTTGATTTTCGAATTTTTTTTAGAAAAATCTCTTTTTGTTTTTAATTTTTTTTCGGTTCTTTCAAAAAAAAAAAAATATATATATATATAATAATAATAACAATAAATAAATAAACAAAATTCATCTCTTTGCAATTATTCTCATTTCCCTTTTGTCTATTATGGACTCAAGTGGAATTAACCAGTCCAAAAGGACTCTGGGGTCCTATGCCAACCCCAGTACAGCTGCATATGGGAGTAGCATCTGTATACCTCCCATCAAAGCAAGCAGCTTTGAGCTAAACCCTCAACTCATTATCATAGTGCAGCAAAATTGCCAGTATTCCGGTCTTCCAGAGGAAGAACCTACTGAGTTTCTGGCACAGTTCTTACAAATTGCTGACACAATACATGATAAAGAGGTAGATCAGGATGTCTACAGACTGTTACTGTTTCCATTTGCTGTAAAGGATCAAGCAAAAAGGTGGTTAAATAACCAACCTACAGCAAGCATAAAGACATGGAAACAGTTATCAGAAAAATTCCTGAATCATTTTTACCCTCCAAAAAGGATGACACAGCTAAGGCTGGACATCCAAGGCTTTAAACAAGAGGATAATGAATCCCTTTATGATGCCTGGGAGAGGTATAGAGGTATGCTAAGAAAATGTCCCTCTGAAATGTTTTCAGAGTGGGTACAGTTAGACATTTTCTACTATGGGCTTACAGACAGAGCTCAGATGTCTTTAGACCACTCAGCTGGTGGCTCTATACACATGAGAAAAACAATTGAAGAAGCTCAAGAGCTTATAGACACTGTTGCTAGAAACCAATACTTGTATTCTAGCAATGAGCTCGTTCCAAAGGAGGAGGTCATGGCATTAGTCACTGATCCTAATCCTCAGGAACAGATGAATGAGCTCAGTCAACAATTGCTCCTGATGACAGAACAGTTAGCAGAATTTAAAGAAATGCTCCATGATACTAAGGTTGCTAACAAGAGCATAGAACTGCAGTTGAATCAAGCAAAACAGCAAATATCTAAACAAATAACAGAAGAATGTCAAGCAGTTCAACTGAGGAGTGGGAAAACACTGAAAGCCACTGCTCAAAAGAGCAAGAAGTCAATTAAGGAACAGTTGACAGAGGATGACCAAGCCACTGTTCAAAATCCCTCTGAGGACATTGAGAGCCCAGAGAGGAATATTGGCGTTCAAACGCCAGAAAGGGAAGGGAACTTGGCGTTAAACGCCCATTCCTTGCCCAGTTCTGGCGTTCAAACGCCAGAAAAGGGGGAAAAGCTGGCGTTTAACGCCCAAATTCCTCCCAATCCTGGCGTTCAAACGCCCAAGGAGAATCAGGCACCTGAGGGTCCTGATGATTACTCCCCTAACAAGGCTTCTTCAACCATTTCTGTAAGGAATAAACCTGCAGCATCTAAGGTTGAAGAATATCAAGCCAAGATGCCTTATCCTCAGAAACTCCGCAAAGCGGAACAGGATAAGCAATTTGCCCGCTTTGCAGACTATTTAAGGACTCTTGAAATAAAGATTCCTTTTGCAGAGGCACTTGAGCAAATACCTTCTTATGCTAAGTTCATGAAAGAGATCTTAAGTCATAAGAAGGATTGGAGAGAAACTGAAAAAGTGTTTCTCACTGAAGAATGCAGTGCAGTCATTCTAAAAAGCTTACCAGAAAAGCTTCAAGATCCTGGAAGCTTTCTGATACCATGCACATTGGAAGGCACTTACACCAGGGTGGCCTTATGTGATCTTGGAGCAAGTATTAATTTAATACCTGCATCCACTATCAGAAAGCTTGGGTTGATTGGAGAAGTCAAACCAACCAGGATATGCCTCCAACTTGCTGATGGTTCCATTAAAC
Source organism: Arachis stenosperma (assembly GCF_014773155.1). Classification (NCBI taxonomy): domain Eukaryota; kingdom Viridiplantae; phylum Streptophyta; class Magnoliopsida; order Fabales; family Fabaceae; genus Arachis; species Arachis stenosperma. Next base: position 52,789,794 of record NC_080385.1, on the reverse strand, counting down.
ACCCATCAGGCATAATAGAGGACATGGTTGTCAAGGTTGGACCATTTGCCTTTCCAACTGACTTTGTGGTGCTGGAAATGGAGGAGCATAAAAATGCAACTCTCATTCTAGGAAGACCTTTCCTAGCAACTGGACGAACTCTCATTGATGTACAAAAGGGAGAAGTAACCTTGAGAGTCAATGAGGATGAGTTCAAGTTGAATGCTGTAAAAGCAATGCAGCATCCAGACACACCAGAGGACTGCATGGGCGCTGACATTATTGACTCTCTGGTAGAAGAGATCAATATGGCTGAAAGCCTAGAATCAGAGCTTGAGGACATCTTCAAAGATGCTCAAACTGATCAGGAAGCGCCAGAGGAGGCAATGGAATTTTCGAAAATTCCTCAGGAGGAAGATAAGCCTCCTAAGCCTGAACTCAAACCATTACCATCATCCCTGAAATATGCATTTCTGGGAGAGGGTGACACTTTTCCAGTGATTATAAGCTCTGCCTTAAATTCACAGGAAGAGGAAGCACTAATTAAAGTGCTAAGAACACACAAGACAGCTCTTGGGTGGTCCATAAGTGATCTTAAGGGCATTAGCCCAGCCAGATGCATGCACAAGATCCTATTGGAGGATAATGCCAAACCAGTGGTTCAACCACAAAGGAGGCTAAATCCTGCCATGAAGGAGGTGGTGCAGAAAGAGGTCACTAAATTACTAGAGGCTGGGATTATTTATCCTATCTCTGATAGCCCCTGGGTGAGCCCTGTCCAAGTTGTTCCCAAAAGGGAGGCATGACAGTGGTTCATAATGAAAAAATGAACTGGTTCCTACAAGGACAGTCACAGGGTGGCGCATGTGTATTGACTACAGAAGACTCAATACAGCCACCAGAAAGGATCATTTTCCTTTACCATTCATAGACCAAATGCTAGAAAGACTAGCTGGTCATGATTACTACTGCTTTTTGGATGGCTATTCAGGCTACAACCAAATTGCAGTAGACCCTCAGGACCAAGAGAAAACAGCATTCACCTGCCCTTCAGGCGTGTTTGCCTACAGGAGAATGCCTTTTGGTCTGTGCAATGCACCTGCAACCTTTCAGAGGTGCATGCTCTCTATCTTCTCAGATATGGTAGAGAAATTTCTGGAAGTCTTCATGGATGACTTTTCAGTATATGGAGACTCATTTAGCTCCTGTCTTAACCACTTATCACTTGTCCTGAAAAGATGCCAAGAGACTAACCTGGTTTTAAACTGGGAGAAATGTCACTTTATGGTGACTGAAGGAATTGTCCTTGGGCACAAAATTTCAAGCAGGGGAATAGAGGTGGATAAGGCAAAGGTAGAGGTAATTGAAAAATTACCACCACCTGCCAATGTTAAGGCAATCAGAAGCTTTCTGGGGCATGCAGGATTCTACAGAAGGTTTATTAAGGATTTTTCGAAAATTGCTAAACCTCTGAGTAACCTGTTAGCTGCTGACACACCATTTGTGTTTGATACACAGTGTCTGCAGGCATTTGAGACCCTGAAAGCTAAGTTGGTCACAGCACCAGTTATCTCTGCACCAGACTGGGCATTACCATTTGAATTAATGTGTGATGCCAGTGATCATGCCATTGGTGCAGTGTTGGGACAAAGGCATAACAAACTTCTGCATGTCATTTACTATGCTAGCCGTGTTCTAAATGATGCACAGAAAAATTACACAACCACAGAAAAAGAGTTGCTTGCAGTGGTTTATGCCATTGACAAGTTTAGATCCTACTTGGTGGGATCAAAGGTGATTGTGTACACTGACCATGCTGCTCTTAAATACTTACTCACAAAGCAGGATTCAAAACCCAGGCTTATCAGATGGGTATTGCTTCTGCAAGAGTTTGATATAGAAATAAGAGACAGAAAAGGGACAGAAAATCAAGTGGCTGATCATCTGTCCAGGATAGAGCCAGTAGCTGGGGCGTCCCTCCCTTCTACTGAAATCTCTGAGACT